>NW_027469720.1:0-72619 GCF_051020765.1 Lasioglossum baleicum
TTGTATGCAGATACGCGAAATTGGCACGAAAACTCCGATTCGGCAAGCACGATAACGATTTATTCGAGCTTATGTCAGATTCGACGATTCTTCGTTTCAGATTTGTATTTCTGTGCGGAATCGCTGTTTCGCGCGCTAGATCAGGGCATTGGCATGCAAATATGCGAAATTGGCACGAAAACTCCGATTCGGCAAGCACGATCACGATTTATTCGAGCTTATGTCAGATTCGACGATTATTCGTTTCACAAATGAATTTCTGTACGGAGTCGCTGTTTAGCGTGCTAGATCAGTGCATTTGTATGCAAATATGCGAAATTGGCACGGAAACTCGGATTCGGCAAGCACGACCACGATTTATTCGAGCTTATGTCAGATTCTACGATTATTCGTTTCACAAATGAATTTCTGTACGGAATCGCTGTTTAGCGTGCTGGATCAGTGCATTTGTATGCAAATATGCGAAATTGGCACGGAAAATCCGATTCGGCAAGCACGACCACGATTTATTCGAGCTTATGTCAGATTCTACGATTATTCGTTTCACAAATGACTTTCTGTACGGAATCGCTGTTTAGCGTGCTAGATCAGTGCATTTGTATGCAAATATGCGAAATTGGCACGGAAACTCCGATTCGGCAAGCACGACCACGATTTATACGAGCTTATGTCAGATCGACGATTCTTCGTTTCAGAAGTGTATTTCTGTGCGGAATCGCTGTTTCGCGTGCTAGATCAGTGCATTTGTATGCAAATATGCGAAATTGGTACGGAGACTCCGATTCGGCGAGCACGACCACGATTTATTCGAGCTTATGTCAGATTCGACGATTCTTCGTTTGAGAAGTGTATTTTTGTGCGGAATCGCTGTTTCGCGCGCTAGATCAGTGCATTTGCATGCAAGTATGAGAAATTGGAATAGAAACTCCGACCCGGCAATCAGGCTCACGATTTATTCGAGCTTATGTCAGATTCGACGATTATTCATTTCACAAATGAATTTCTGTGCGGAATCGCTGTTTCGCGTGCTAGATGAGTGCAATTGCATGCAAATATGCGAAATTGGCGCGGAAACTCCGATCCGGCAAGCACGATCGTGATTTATTCGAGCTTATGTCAGATTCGACGATTCTTCGTTTCACAAATGAATTTCTGTGCGGAATCGCTGTTTTGCGTGCTAGATCAGTGCAATTGCATGCAAATATGCGAAATTGGCACAGAAACTCCGACATGGCAAGCACGATCACGATTTATTCGAGCTTATGTCAGATTCGACGATACTTCGTTTCAGAAGTGTATGTCTGTGCGGAATCGCTGTTTCGCGTGCTAGATCAGTGCATTTGCATGCAAGTATGAGAAATTGGAATAGAAACTCCGACCCGACAAGCACGATCACCCTTTATTCGAGCTTATGTCAGATTCAACGATTCTTCGTTTCAGAAGTGTATTTCTGTGCGGAATCGCTGTTTCGCGTGCCAGATCAGTGCATTTGCATGCAAATATGCGAAATTGGCAAAGAAACTCCGACCTGGCAAGCACAATCACAATTTATTCGAGCCTATGTCATATTCGACGATTCTTCGTTTCAGAAGTGTATTTCTGTGCGGAATCGCTGTTTCGCGCGCTAGATCAGTGCATTTGTATGCAAATATGCGAAATTGGTACGGAGACTCCGATTCGGCAAGCACGATCACGATTTATTCGAGCTTATGTCAGATTCGACGATTATTCGTTTCACAAATGAATTTCTGTACGGAGTCGCTGTTTAGCGTGCTAGATCAGTGCATTTGTATGCAAATTTGCGAAATTGGCACGAAAACTCTGATTCGCAAGCACGATCACGATTTATTCGAGCTTATGTCAGATTCGACGATTATTCGTTTCACAAATGAATTTCTGTACGGAGTCGCTGTTTAGCGTGCTAGATCAGTGCATTTGTATGCAAATATGCGAAATTGGCACGGAAACTCCGATTCGGCAAGCACGACCACGATTTATTCGAGCTTATGTCAGATTCTACGATTATTCGTTTCACAAATGAATTTCTGTACGGAATCGCTGTTTAGCGTGCTGGATCAGTGCATTTGTATGCAAATATGCGAAATTGGCACGGAAAATCCGATTCGGCAAGCACGACCACGATTTATTCGAGTTTATGTCAGATTCTACGATTATTCGTTTCACAAATGAATTTCTGTACGGAATCGCTGTTTAGCGTGCTAGATCAGTGCATTTGTATGCAAATATGCGAAATTGGCACGGAAACTCCGATTCGGCAAGCACGACCTCGATTTATACGAGCTTATGTCAGATTCGACGATTCTTCGTTTCAGAAGTGTATTTCTGTGCGGAATCGCTGTTTCGCGTGCTAGATCAGTGCATTTGTATGCAAATATGCGAAATTGGTACGGAAACTCCGATTCGGCGAGCACGACCACGATTTATTCGAGCTTCTGTCAGATTCGACGATTCTGCGTTTGAGAAGTGTATTTCTGTGCGGAATCGCTGTTTTCGCGCGCTAGATCAGTGCATTTGCAAGCAAGTATGAGAAATTGGAATAGAAACTCCGACCCGGCAAGCACGATCACGATTTATTCGAGCTTATGTCAGATTCGACGATTCTTCGTTGCAGAAGTGTATTTCTGTGCGGAATCGCTGTTTCGCGCGCTAGATCAGTTCATTTGCATGCAAGTATGAGAAATTGGAATAGAAACTCCGACCCGGCAATCAGGATCACGATTTATTCGAGTTTATGTCAGATCCGACGATTCTTCGTTTCAGAATTGTATTTCTGTGCGGAATCGCTGTTTCGCGTGCTAGATCAGTGCATTTGTATGCAAATATGCGAAATTGGCACGGAAACTCCGATTCGGCAAGCACGACCACGATTTATTCGAGATTATGTCAGATTCGACGATTCTTCGTTTGAGAAGTGTATTTCTGTGCGGAATCGCTGTTTCGCGCGCTAGATCAGTGCATTTGCATGCAAATATGCGAAATTGGCACGGAAACTCCGATTCGGCAAGCACGACCACGATTTATTCGAGCTTATGTCAGATTCTACGATTATTCGTTTCACAAATGAATTTCTGTACGGAATCGCTGTTTAGCGTGCTGGATCAGTGCATTTGTATGCAAATATGCGAAATTGGCACGGAAAATCCGATTCGGCAAGCACGACCACGATTTATTCGAGTTTATGTCAGATTCTACGATTATTCGTTTCACAAATGAATTTCTGTACGGAATCGCTGTTTAGCGTGCTAGATCAGTGCATTTGTATGCAAATATGCGAAATTGGCACGGAAACTCCGATTCGGCAAGCACGACCTCGATTTATACGAGCTTATGTCAGATTCGACGATTCTTCGTTTCAGAAGTGTATTTCTGTGCGGAATCGCTGTTTCGCGTGCTAGATCAGTGCATTGTATGCAAATATGCGAAATTGGTACGGAAACTCCGATTCGGCAAGCAGGACCACGATTTATTCGAGCTTATGTCAGATTCGACGATTATTCGTTCACAAATGAATTTCTGTACGGAATCGCAGTTTAGCGTGCTAGATCAGTGCATTTGTATGCAAATATGCGAAATTGGTACGGAAACTCCGATTCGGCGAGCACGACCACGATTTATTCGAGCTTATGTCAGATTCGACGATTCTTCGTTTGAGAAGTGTATTTCTGTGCGGAATCGCTGTTTCGCGCGCTAGATCAGTTCATTTGCATGCAAGTATGAGAAATTGGAATAGAAACTCCGACCCGGCAATCAGGATCACGATTTATTCGACTTTATGTCAGATCCGACGATTCTTCGTTTCAGAATTGTATTTCTGTGCGGAATCGCTGTTTCGCGTGCTAGATCAGTGCATTTGTATGCAAATATGCGAAATTGGCACGGAAACTCCGATTCGGCAAGCACGACCACGATTTATTCGAGATTATGTCAGATTCGACGATTCTTCGTTTGAGAAGTGTATTTCTGTGCGGAATCGCTGTTTCGCGCGCTAGATCAGTGCATTTGCATGCAAATATGCGAAATTGGCACGAAAACTCCGATTCGGCAATCACGATCACGATTTATTCGAGCTTATGTCAGATTCGACGATTATTCGTTTCACAAATGATTTTCTGTACGGAATCGCTGTTTAGCGTGCTAGATCAGTGCATTTGTATGCAAATATGCGAAATTGGCACGGAAACTCCGATTCGGCAAGCACGACCACGATTTATACGAGCTTATGTCAGATTCGACGATTCTTCGTTGCAGAAGTGTATTTCTGTGCGGAATCGCTGTTTCGCGTGCTAGATCAGTGCATTTGTATGCAGATACGCGAAATTGGCACGAAAACTCCGATTCGGCGAGCACGACCACGATTTATTCGAGCTTATGTCAGATTCGACGATTCTTCGTTTGAGAAGTGTATTTCTGTGCGGAATCGCCGTTTCGCTCGCTAGATCAGTGCATTTGCATGCAAATATGCGAAATTGGCACGAAAACTCCGATTCGGCAAGCACGATCACGATTTATTCGAGCTTATGTCGGATTCGACGATTATTCGTTTCACAAATGAATTTCTGTGCGGAATCGCTGTTGCGCGTGCTAGATCAGTGCATTTGCATGCAAGTATGCGAAATTGGCACGAAAACTCTGATTCGGCAAGCACGATCACGATTTATTCGAGCTTATGTCAGATTCGACGATTATTCGTTTCAGAAGTGTATTTCTGTGCGGAATCGCTGTTTCGCGTGCCAAATCAGTGCATTTGCATGCAAATATGCGAAATTGGCACAGAAACTCCGACCCGTCAAGCACAATCACAATTTATTCGAGCCTATGTCAGATTCGACGATTCTTCTTTTCAGAAGTGTATTTCTGTGCGGAATCGCTGTTTCGCGCGCTAGATCAGTGCATTTGCATGCAAATATGCGAAATTGGCACGAAAACTCCGATTCGGCAAGCACGATCACGATTTATTCGAGCTTGTGTCGGATTCGACGATTATTCGTTTCACAAATGAATTTCTGTGCGGAATCACTGTTGCGCGTGCTAGATCAGTGCATTTGCATGCAAGTATGCGAAATTGGCACGAAAACTCTGATTCGGCAAGCACGATCACGATTTATTCGAGCTTATGTCAGATTCGACGATTATTCGATTCACAAATGAATTTCTGTACGGAATCGCTGTTTAGCGTGCTAGATCAGTGCATTTGTATGCAAATATGCGAAATTGGCACGGAAACTCCGATTCGGCAAGCACGACCTCGATTTATACGAGCTTATGTCAGATTCGACGATTCTTCGTTTCAGAAGTGTATTTCTGTGCGGAATCGCTGTTTCGCGTGCTAGATCAGTGCATTTGTATGCAAATATGCGAAATTGGTACGGAAACTCCGATTCGGCAAGCAGGACCACGATTTATTCGAGCTTATGTCAGATTCGACGATTATTCGTTTCACAAATGAATTTCTGTACGGAATCGCAGTTTAGCGTGCTAGATCAGTGCATTTGTATGCAAATATGCGAAATTGGTACGGAAACTCCGATTCGGCGAGCACGACCACGATTTATTCGAGCTTATGTCAGATTCGACGATTCTTCGTTTGAGAAGTGTATTTCTGTGCGGAATCGCTGTTTCGCGCGCTAGATCAGTTCATTTGCATGCAAGTATGAGAAATTGGAATAGAAACTCCGACCCGGCAATCAGGATCACGATTTATTCGAGTTTATGTCAGATCCGACGATTCTTCGTTTCAGAATTGTATTTCTGTGCGGAATCGCTGTTTCGCGTGCTAGATCAGTGGATTTGTATGCAAATATGCGAAATTGGCACGGAAACTCCGATTCGGCAAGCACGACCACGATTTATTCGAGATTATGTCAGATTCGACGATTCTTCGTTTGAGAAGTGTATTTCTGTGCGGAATCGCTGTTTCGCGCGCTAGATCAGTGCATTTGCATGCAAATATGCGAAATTGGCACGGAAACTCCGATTCGGCAAGCACGACCACGATTTATTCGAGCTTATGTCAGATTCTACGATTATTCGTTTCACAAATGACTTTCTGTACGGAATCGCTGTTTAGCGTGCTAGATCAGTGCATTTGTATGCAAATATGCGAAATTGGCACGGAAACTCCGATTCGGCAAGCACGACCACGATTTATACGAGCTTATGTCAGATTCGACGATTCTTCGTTTCAGAAGTGTATTTCTGTGCGGAATCGCTGTTTCGCGTGCTAGATCAGTGCATTTGTATGCAAATATGCGAAATTGGTACGGAGACTCCGATTCGGCGAGCACGACCACGATTTATTCGAGCTTATGTCAGATTCGACGATTCTTCGTTTGAGAAGTGTATTTTTGTGCGGAATCGCTGTTTCGCGCGCTAGATCAGTGCATTTGCATGCAAGTATGAGAAATTGGAATAGAAACTCCGACCCGGCAATCAGGCTCACGATTTATTCGAGCTTATGTCAGATTCGACGATTATTCATTTCACAAATGAATTTCTGTGCGGAATCGCTGTTTCGCGTGCTAGATCAGTGCAATTGCATGCAAATATGCGAAATTGGCGCGGAAACTCCGATCCGGCAAGCACGACCACGATTTATTCGAGTTTATGTCAGATTCTACGATTATTCGTTTCACAAATGAATTTCTGTACGGAATCGCTGTTTAGCGTGCTAGATCAGTGCATTTGTATGCAAATATGCGAAATTGGCACGGAAACTCCGATTCGGCAAGCACGACCTCGATTTATACGAGCTTATGTCAGATTCGACGATTCTTCGTTTCACAAATGAATTTCTGTGCGGAATCGCTGTTTTGCGTGCTAGATCAGTGCAATTGCATGCAAATATGCGAAATTGGCACAGAAACTCCGACATGGCAAGCACGATCACGATTTATTCGAGCTTATGTCAGATTCGACGATACTTCGTTTCAGAAGTGTATGTCTGTGCGGAATCGCTGTTTCGCGTGCTAGATCAGTGCATTTGCATGCAAGTATGAGAAATTGGAATAGAAACTCCGACCCGACAAGCACGATCACCCTTTATTCGAGCTTATGTCAGATTCAACGATTCTTCGTTTCAGAAGTGTATTTCTGTGCGGAATCGCTGTTTCGCGTGCCAGATCAGTGCATTTGCATGCAAATATGCGAAATTGGCAAAGAAACTCCGACCTGGCAAGCACAATCACAATTTATTCGAGCCTATGTCAGATTCGACGATTCTTCGTTTCAGAAGTGTATTTCTGTGCGGAATCGCTGTTTCGCGCGCTAGATCAGTGCATTTGTATGCAAATATGCGAAATTGGTACGGAGACTCCGATTCGGCAAGCACGATCACGATTTATTCGAGCTTATGTCAGATTCGACGATTATTCGTTTCACAAATGAATTTCTGTACGGAGTCGCTGTTTAGCGTGCTAGATCAGTGCATTTGTATGCAAATTTGCGAAATTGGCACGGAAACTCCGATTCGGCAAGCACGACCACGATTTATTCGAGCTTATGTCAGATTCTACGATTATTCGTTTCACAAATGAATTTCTGTACGGAATCGCTGTTTAGCGTGCTAGATCAGTGCATTTGTATGCAAATATGCGAAATTGGCACGGAAACTCCGATTCGGCAAGCACGACCACGATTTATTCGAGCTTATGTCAGATTCTACGATTATTCGTTTCACAAATGAATTTCTGTACGGAATCGCTGTTTAGCGTGCTGGATCAGTGCATTTGTATGCAAATATGCGAAATTGGCACGGAAAATCCGATTCGGCAAGCACGACCACGATTTATTCGAGTTTATGTCAGATTCTACGATTATTCGTTTCACAAATGAATTTCTGTACGGAATCGCTGTTTAGCGTGCTAGATCAGTGCATTTGTATGCAAATATGCGAAATTGGCACGGAAACTCCGATTCGGCAAGCACGACCTCGATTTATACGAGCTTATGTCAGATTCGACGATTCTTCGTTTGAGAAGTGTATTTTTGTGCGGAATCGCTGTTTCGCGCGCTAGATCAGTGCATTTGCATGCAAGTATGAGAAATTGGAATAGAAACTCCGACCCGGCAATCAGGCTCACGATTTATTCGAGCTTATGTCAGATTCGACGATTATTCATTTCACAAATGAATTTCTGTGCGGAATCGCTGTTTCGCGTGCTAGATCAGTGCAATTGCATGCAAATATGCGAAATTGGCGCGGAAACTCCGATCCGGCAAGCACGACCACGATTTATTCGAGTTTATGTCAGATTCTACGATTATTCGTTTCACAAATGAATTTCTGTACGGAATCGCTGTTTAGCGTGCTAGATCAGTGCATTTGTATGCAAATATGCGAAATTGGCACGGAAACTCCGATTCGGCAAGCACGACCTCGATTTATACGAGCTTATGTCAGATTCGACGATTCTTCGTTTCACAAATGAATTTCTGTGCGGAATCGCTGTTTTGCGTGCTAGATCAGTGCAATTGCATGCAAATATGCGAAATTGGCACAGAAACTCCGACATGGCAAGCACGATCACGATTTATTCGAGCTTATGTCAGATTCGACGATACTTCGTTTCAGAAGTGTATGTCTGTGCGGAATCGCTGTTTCGCGTGCTAGATCAGTGCATTTGCATGCAAGTATGAGAAATTGGAATAGAAACTCCGACCCGACAAGCACGATCACCCTTTATTCGAGCTTATGTCAGATTCAACGATTCTTCGTTTCAGAAGTGTATTTCTGTGCGGAATCGCTGTTTCGCGTGCCAGATCAGTGCATTTGCATGCAAATATGCGAAATTGGCAAAGAAACTCCGACCTGGCAAGCACAATCACAATTTATTCGAGCCTATGTCAGATTCGACGATTCTTCGTTTCAGAAGTGTATTTCTGTGCGGAATCGCTGTTTCGCGCGCTAGATCAGTGCATTTGTATGCAAATATGCGAAATTGGTACGGAGACTCCGATTCGGCAAGCACGATCACGATTTATTCGAGCTTATGTCAGATTCGACGATTATTCGTTTCACAAATGAATTTCTGTACGGAGTCGCTGTTTAGCGTGCTAGATCAGTGCATTTGTATGCAAATTTGCGAAATTGGCACGGAAACTCCGATTCGGCAAGCACGACCACGATTTATTCGAGCTTATGTCAGATTCTACGATTATTCGTTTCACAAATGAATTTCTGTACGGAATCGCTGTTTAGCGTGCTAGATCAGTGCATTTGTATGCAAATATGCGAAATTGGCACGGAAACTCCGATTCGGCAAGCACGACCACGATTTATTCGAGCTTATGTCAGATTCTACGATTATTCGTTTCACAAATGAATTTCTGTACGGAATCGCTGTTTAGCGTGCTGGATCAGTGCATTTGTATGCAAATATGCGAAATTGGCACGGAAAATCCGATTCGGCAAGCACGACCACGATTTATTCGAGTTTATGTCAGATTCTACGATTATTCGTTTCACAAATGAATTTCTGTACGGAATCGCTGTTTAGCGTGCTAGATCAGTGCATTTGTATGCAAATATGCGAAATTGGCACGGAAACTCCGATTCGGCAAGCACGACCTCGATTTATACGAGCTTATGTCAGATTCGACGATTCTTCGTTTCAGAAGTGTATTTCTGTGCGGAATCGCTGTTTCGCGTGCTAGATCAGTGCATTTGTATGCAAATATGCGAAATTGGTACGGAAACTCCGATTCGGCAAGCAGGACCACGATTTATTCGAGCTTATGTCAGATTCGACGATTATTCGTTTCACAAATGAATTTCTGTACGGAATCGCAGTTTAGCGTGCTAGATCAGTGCATTTGTATGCAAATATGCGAAATTGGTACGGAAACTCCGATTCGGCGAGCACGACCACGATTTATTCGAGCTTATGTCAGATTCGACGATTCTTCGTTTGAGAAGTGTATTTCTGTGCGGAATCGCTGTTTCGCGCGCTAGATCAGTTCATTTGCATGCAAGTATGAGAAATTGGAATAGAAACTCCGACCCGGCAATCAGGATCACGATTTATTCGAGTTTATGTCAGATCCGACGATTCTTCGTTTCAGAATTGTATTTCTGTGCGGAATCGCTGTTTCGCGTGCTAGATCAGTGCATTTGTATGCAAATATGCGAAATTGGCACGGAAACTCCGATTCGGCAAGCACGACCACGATTTATTCGAGATTATGTCAGATTCGACGATTCTTCGTTTGAGAAGTGTATTTCTGTGCGGAATCGCTGTTTCGCGCGCTAGATCAGTGCATTTGCATGCAAATATGCGAAATTGGCACGAAAACTCCGATTCGGCAATCACGATCACGATTTATTCGAGCTTATGTCAGATTCGACGATTATTCGTTTCACAAATGATTTTCTGTACGGAATCGCTGTTTAGCGTGCTAGATCAGTGCATTTGTATGCAAATATGCGAAATTGGCACGGAAACTCCGATTCGGCAAGCACGACCACGATTTATACGAGCTTATGTCAGATTCGACGATTCTTCGTTGCAGAAGTGTATTTCTGTGCGGAATCGCTGTTTCGCGTGCTAGATCAGTGCATTTGTATGCAGATACGCGAAATTGGCACGAAAACTCCGATTCGGCGAGCACGACCACGATTTATTCGAGCTTATGTCAGATTCGACGATTCTTCGTTTGAGAAGTGTATTTCTGTGCGGAATCGCCGTTTCGCTCGCTAGATCAGTGCATTTGCATGCAAATATGCGAAATTGGCACGAAAACTCCGATTCGGCAAGCACGATCACGATTTATTCGAGCTTATGTCGGATTCGACGATTATTCGTTTCACAAATGAATTTCTGTGCGGAATCGCTGTTGCGCGTGCTAGATCAGTGCATTTGCATGCAAGTATGCGAAATTGGCACGAAAACTCTGATTCGGCAAGCACGATCACGATTTATTCGAGCTTATGTCAGATTCGACGATTATTCGTTTCAGAAGTGTATTTCTGTGCGGAATCGCTGTTTCGCGTGCCAAATCAGTGCATTTGCATGCAAATATGCGAAATTGGCACAGAAACTCCGACCCGTCAAGCACAATCACAATTTATTCGAGCCTATGTCAGATTCGACGATTCTTCTTTTCAGAAGTGAATTTCTGTGCGGAATCGCTGTTTCGCGCGCTAGATCAGTGCATTTGCATGCAAATATGCGAAATTGGCACGAAAACTCCGATTCGGCAAGCACGATCACGATTTATTCGAGCTTGTGTCGGATTCGACGATTATTCGTTTCACAAATGAATTTCTGTGCGGAATCACTGTTTAGCGTGCTAGATCAGTGCATTTGTATGCAAATATGCGAAATTGGCACGGAAACTCCGATTCGGCAAGCACGACCTCGATTTATACGAGCTTATGTCAGATTCGACGATTCTTCGTTTCAGAAGTGTATTTCTGTGCGGAATCGCTGTTTCGCGTGCTAGATCAGTGCATTTGTATGCAAATATGCGAAATTGGTACGGAAACTCCGATTCGGCAAGCAGGACCACGATTTATTCGAGCTTATGTCAGATTCGACGATTATTCGTTTCACAAATGAATTTCTGTACGGAATCGCAGTTTAGCGTGCTAGATCAGTGCATTTGTATGCAAATATGCGAAATTGGTACGGAAACTCCGATTCGGCGAGCACGACCACGATTTATTCGAGCTTATGTCAGATTCGACGATTCTTCGTTTGAGAAGTGTATTTCTGTGCGGAATCGCTGTTTCGCGCGCTAGATCAGTTCATTTGCATGCAAGTATGAGAAATTGGAATAGAAACTCCGACCCGGCAATCAGGATCACGATTTATTCGAGTTTATGTCAGATCCGACGATTCTTCGTTTCAGAATTGTATTTCTGTGCGGAATCGCTGTTTCGCGTGCTAGATCAGTGCATTTGTATGCAAATATGCGAAATTGGCACGGAAACTCCGATTCGGCAAGCACGACCACGATTTATTCGAGATTATGTCAGATTCGACGATTCTTCGTTTGAGAAGTGTATTTCTGTGCGGAATCGCTGTTTCGCGCGCTAGATCAGTGCATTTGCATGCAAATATGCGAAATTGGCACGGAAACTCCGATTCGGCAAGCACGACCACGATTTATTCGAGCTTATGTCAGATTCTACGATTATTCGTTTCACAAATGACTTTCTGTACGGAATCGCTGTTTAGCGTGCTAGATCAGTGCATTTGTATGCAAATATGCGAAATTGGCACGGAAACTCCGATTCGGCAAGCACGACCACGATTTATACGAGCTTATGTCAGATTCGACGATTCTTCGTTTCAGAAGTGTATTTCTGTGCGGAATCGCTGTTTCGCGTGCTAGATCAGTGCATTTGTATGCAAATATGCGAAATTGGTACGGAGACTCCGATTCGGCGAGCACGACCACGATTTATTCGAGCTTATGTCAGATTCGACGATTCTTCGTTTGAGAAGTGTATTTTTGTGCGGAATCGCTGTTTCGCGCGCTAGATCAGTGCATTTGCATGCAAGTATGAGAAATTGGAATAGAAACTCCGACCCGGCAATCAGGCTCACGATTTATTCGAGCTTATGTCAGATTCGACGATTATTCATTTCACAAATGAATTTCTGTGCGGAATCGCTGTTTCGCGTGCTAGATCAGTGCAATTGCATGCAAATATGCGAAATTGGCGCGGAAACTCCGATCCGGCAAGCACGATCGTGATTTATTCGAGCTTATGTCAGATTCGACGATTCTTCGTTTCACAAATGAATTTCTGTGCGGAATCGCTGTTTTGCGTGCTAGATCAGTGCAATTGCATGCAAATATGCGAAATTGGCACAGAAGCTCCGACATGGCAAGCACGATCACGATTTATTCGAGCTTATGTCAGATTCGACGATACTTCGTTTCAGAAGTGTATGTCTGTGCGGAATCGCTGTTTCGCGTGCTAGATCAGTGCATTTGCATGCAAGTATGAGAAATTGGAATAGAAACTCCGACCCGACAAGCACGATCACCCTTTATTCGAGCTTATGTCAGATTCAACGATTCTTCGTTTCAGAAGTGTATTTCTGTGCGGAATCGCTGTTTCGCGTGCCAGATCAGTGCATTTGCATGCAAATATGCGAAATTGGCAAAGAAACTCCGACCTGGCAAGCACAATCACAATTTATTCGAGCCTATGTCAGATTCGACGATTCTTCGTTTCAGAAGTGTATTTCTGTGCGGAATCGCTGTTTCGCGCGCTAGATCAGTGCATTTGTATGCAAATATGCGAAATTGGTACGGAGACTCCGATTCGGCAAGCACGATCACGATTTATTCGAGCTTATGTCAGATTCGACGATTATTCGTTTCACAAATGAATTTCTGTACGGAGTCGCTGTTTAGCGTGCTAGATCAGTGCATTTGTATGCAAATTTGCGAAATTGGCACGGAAACTCCGATTCGGCAAGCACGACCACGATTTATTCGAGCTTATGTCAGATTCTACGATTATTCGTTTCACAAATGAATTTCTGTACGGAATCGCTGTTTAGCGTGCTGGATCAGTGCATTTGTATGCAAATATGCGAAATTGGCACGAAAACTCCGATTCGGCAAGCACGATCACGATTTATTCGAGCTTATGTCAGATTCGACGATTCTTCGTTTGAGAAGTGTATTTCTGTGCGGAATCGCTGTTTCGCGCGCTAGATCAGTGCATTTGCATGCAAATATGCGAAATTGGCACGAAAACAGCGATTCGGCAAGCACAATCACGATTTATTTGAGCTTATGTCAGATTCGACGATTATTCGTTTCACAACTGAATTTCTGTGCGGAATCGCTGTTTCGCGTGCTAGATAAATGCATTTGCATGCAAATATGCGAAATTGGTACGGAAACTCCGATTTGGCAAGCACGATCACGATTCATTCGAGCTTATGTCAGATTCGCCGATTATTCGTTTCACATATGAATTTCTGTGCGGAATCGGTGTTTCGAGTGCTATATCAGTGCATTTGCATGCAAACATGCAAAATTTTCATAGAAACTCCGACCCGGCAAGCACGATCACGATTTATTCGAGCTTATGTCAGATTCGACGATTCTTCGTTGCAGAAGTGTATTTCTGTGCGGAATCGCTGTTTCACGTGCTAGATCAGTGCATTTGTATGCAGATACGCGAAATTGGCACGAAAACTCCGATTCGGCAAGCACGATAACGATTTATTCGAGCTTATGTCAGATTCGACGATTCTTCGTTTCAGATTTGTATTTCTGTGCGGAATCGCTGTTTCGCGCGCTAGATCAGGGCATTTGCATGCAAATATGCGAAATTGGCACGAAAACTCCGATTCGGCAAGCACGATCACGATTTATTCGAGCTTATGTCAGATTCGACGATTATTCGTTTCACAAATGAATTTCTGTACGGAGTCGCTGTTTAGCGTGCTAGATCAGTGCATTTGTATGCAAATATGCGAAATTGGCACGGAAACTCCGATTCGGCAAGCACGACCACGATTTATTCGAGCTTATGTCAGATTCTACGATTATTCGTTTCACAAATGAATTTCTGTACGGAATCGCTGTTTAGCGTGCTGGATCAGTGCATTTGTATGCAAATATGCGAAATTGGCACGGAAAATCCGATTCGGCAAGCACGACCACGATTTATTCGAGCTTATGTCAGATTCGACGATTATTCGTTTCACAAATGAATTTCTGTACGGAATCGCTGTTTAGCGTGCTAGATCAGTGCATTTGTATGCAAATATGCGAAATTGGCACGGAAACTTCGATTCGGCAAGCACGACCACGATTTATTCGAGCTTATGTCAGATTCGACGATTCTTCGTTTGAGAAGTGTATTTCTGTGCGGAATCGCTGTTTCGCGCGCTAGATCAGTGCATTTGCATGCAAATATGCGAAATTGGCACGAAAACTCTGATTCGGCAAGCACGATCACGATTTATTCGAGCTTATGTCAGATTCGACGATTATTCGTTTCACAAATGAATTTCTGTACGGAGTCGCTGTTTAGCGTGCTAGATCAGTGCATTTGTATGCAAATATGCGAAATTGGCACGGAAACTCCGATTCGGCAAGCACGACCACGATTTATTCGAGCTTATGTCAGATTCTACGATTATTCGTTTCACAAATGAATTTCTGTACGGAATCGCTGTTTAGCGTGCTGGATCAGTGCATTTGTATGCAAATATGCGAAATTGGCACGGAAACTCCGATTCGGCAAGCACGACCTCGATTTATACGAGCTTATGTCAGATTCGACGATTCTTCGTTTCAGAAGTGTATTTCTGTGCGGAATCGCTGTTTCGCGTGCTAGATCAGTGCATTTGTATGCAAATATGCGAAATTGGTACGGAAACTCCGATTCGGCAAGCAGGACCACGATTTATTCGAGCTTATGTCAGATTCGACGATTATTCGTTTCACAAATGAATTTCTGTACGGAATCGCAGTTTAGCGTGCTAGATCAGTGCATTTGTATGCAAATATGCGAAATTGGTACGGAAACTCCGATTCGGCGAGCACGACCACGATTTATTCGAGCTTATGTCAGATTCGACGATTCTTCGTTTGAGAAGTGTATTTCTGTGCGGAATCGCTGTTTCGCGCGCTAGATCAGTTCATTTGCATGCAAGTATGAGAAATTGGAATAGAAACTCCGACCCGGCAATCAGGATCACGATTTATTCGAGTTTATGTCAGATCCGACGATTCTTCGTTTCAGAATTGTATTTCTGTGCGGAATCGCTGTTTCGCGTGCTAGATCAGTGCATTTGTATGCAAATATGCGAAATTGGCACGGAAACTCCGATTCGGCAAGCACGACCACGATTTATTCGAGATTATGTCAGATTCGACGACTCTTCGTTTGAGAAGTGTATTTCTGTGCGGAATCGCTGTTTCGCGCGCTAGATCAGTGCATTTGCATGCAAATATGCGAAATTGGCACGGAAACTCCGATTCGGCAAGCACGACCACGATTTATTCGAGCTTATGTCAGATTCTACGATTATTCGTTTCACAAATGAATTTCTGTACGGAATCGCTGTTTAGCGTGCTGGATCAGTGCATTTGTATGCAAATATGCGAAATTGGCACGGAAAATCCGATTCGGCAAGCACGACCACGATTTATTCGAGTTTATGTCAGATTCTACGATTATTCGTTTCACAAATGAATTTCTGTACGGAATCGCTGTTTAGCGTGCTAGATCAGTGCATTTGTATGCAAATATGCGAAATTGGCACGGAAACTCCGATTCGGCAAGCACGACCTCGATTTATACGAGCTTATGTCAGATTCGACGATTCTTCGTTTCAGAAGTGTATTTCTGTGCGGAATCGCTGTTTCGCGTGCTAGATCAGTGCATTTGTATGCAAATATGCGAAATTGGTACGGAAACTCCGATTCGGCAAGCAGGACCACGATTTATTCGAGCTTATGTCAGATTCGACGATTATTCGTTTCACAAATGAATTTCTGTACGGAATCGCAGTTTAGCGTGCTAGATCAGTGCATTTGTATGCAAATATGCGAAATTGGTACGGAAACTCCGATTCGGCGAGCACGACCACGATTTATTCGAGCTTATGTCAGATTCGACGATTCTTCGTTTGAGAAGTGTATTTCTGTGCGGAATCGCTGTTTCGCGCGCTAGATCAGTTCATTTGCATGCAAGTATGAGAAATTGGAATAGAAACTCCGACCCGGCAATCAGGATCACGATTTATTCGAGTTTATGTCAGATCCGACGATTCTTCGTTTCAGAATTGTATTTCTGTGCGGAATCGCTGTTTCGCGTGCTAGATCAGTGCATTTGTATGCAAATATGCGAAATTGGCACGGAAACTCCGATTCGGCAAGCACGACCACGATTTATTCGAGATTATGTCAGATTCGACGATTCTTCGTTTGAGAAGTGTATTTCTGTGCGGAATCGCTGTTTCGCGCGGTAGATCAGTGCATTTGCATGCAAATATGCGAAATTGGCACGAAAACTCCGATTCGGCAATCACGATCACGATTTATTCGAGCTTATGTCAGATTCGACGATTATTCGTTTCACAAATGATTTTCTGTACGGAATCGCTGTTTAGCGTGCTAGATCAGTGCATTTGTATGCAAATATGCGAAATTGGCACGGAAACTCCGATTCGGCAAGCACGACCACGATTTATACGAGCTTATGTCAGATTCGACGATTCTTCGTTGCAGAAGTGTATTTCTGTGCGGAATCGCTGTTTCGCGTGCTAGATCAGTGCATTTGTATGCAGATACGCGAAATTGGCACGAAAACTCCGATTCGGCGAGCACGACCACGATTTATTCGAGCTTATGTCAGATTCGACGATTCTTCGTTTGAGAAGTGTATTTCTGTGCGGAATCGCCGTTTCGCTCGCTAGATCAGTGCATTTGCATGCAAATATGCGAAATTGGCACGAAAACTCCGATTCGGCAAGCACGATCACGATTTATTCGAGCTTATGTCGGATTCGACGATTATTCGTTTCACAAATGAATTTCTGTGCGGAATCGCTGTTGCGCGTGCTAGATCAGTGCATTTGCATGCAAGTATGCGAAATTGGCACGAAAACTCTGATTCGGCAAGCACGATCACGATTTATTCGAGCTTATGTCAGATTCGACGATTATTCGTTTCAGAAGTGTATTTCTGTGCGGAATCGCTGTTTCGCGTGCCAAATCAGTGCATTTGCATGCAAATATGCGAAATTGGCACAGAAACTCCGACCCGTCAAGCACAATCACAATTTATTCGAGCCTATGTCAGATTCGATGATTCTTCTTTTCAGAAGTGTATTTCTGTGCGGAATCGCTGTTTCGCGCGCTAGATCAGTGCATTTGCATGCAAATATGCGAAATTGGCACGAAAACTCCGATTCGGCAAGCACGATCACGATTTATTCGAGCTTGTGTCGGATTCGACGATTATTCGTTTCACAAATGAATTTCTGTGCGGAATCACTGTTGCGCGTGCTAGATCAGTGCATTTGCATGCAAGTATGCGAAATTGGCACGAAAACTCTGATTCGGCAAGCACGATCACGATTTATTCGAGCTTATGTCAGATTCGACGATTATTCGATTCACAAATGAATTTCTGTACGGAATCGCTGTTTAGCGTGCTAGATCAGTGCATTTGTATGCAAATATGCGAAATTGGCTCGGAAACTCCGATTCGGCAAGCACGACCTCGATTTATACGAGCTTATGTCAGATTCGACGATTCTTCGTTTCAGAAGTGTATTTCTGTGCGGAATCGCTGTTTCGCGTGCTAGATCAGTGCATTTGTATGCAAATATGCGAAATTGGTACGGAAACTCCGATTCGGCAAGCAGGACCACGATTTATTCGAGCTTATGTCAGATTCGACGATTATTCGTTTCACAAATGAATTTCTGTAGGGAATCGCAGTTTAGCGTGCTAGATCAGTGCATTTGTATGCAAATATGCGAAATTGGTACGGAAACTCCGATTCGGCGAGCACGACCACGATTTATTCGAGCTTATGTCAGATTCGACGATTCTTCGTTTGAGAAGTGTATTTCTGTGCGGAATCGCTGTTTCGCGCGCTAGATCAGTTCATTTGCATGCAAGTATGAGAAATTGGAATAGAAACTCCGACCCGGCAATCAGGATCACGATTTATTCGAGTTTATGTCAGATCCGACGATTCTTCGTTTCAGAATTGTATTTCTGTGCGGAATCGCTGTTTCGCGTGCTAGATCAGTGCATTTGTATGCAAATATGCGAAATTGGCACGGAAACTCCGATTCGGCAAGCACGACCACGATTTATTCGAGATTATGTCAGATTCGACGATTCTTCGTTTGAGAAGTGTATTTCTGTGCGGAATCGCTGTTTCGCGCGCTAGATCAGTGCATTTGCATGCAAATATGCGAAATTGGCACGGAAACTCTGATTCGGCAAGCACGACCACGATTTATTCGAGCTTATGTCAGATTCTACGATTATTCGTTTCACAAATGAATTTCTGTACGGAATCGCTGTTTAGCGTGCTGGATCAGTGCATTTGTATGCAAATATGCGAAATTGGCACGAAAATCCGATTCGGCAAGCACGACCACGATTATTCGAGTTTATGTCAGATTCTACGATTATTCGTTTCACAAATGAATTTCTGTACGGAATCGCTGTTTAGCGTGCTAGATCAGTGCATTTGTATGCAAATATGCGAAATTGGCACGGAAACTCCGATTCGGCAAGCCACGACCACGATTTATTCGAGATTATGTCAGATTCGACGATTCTTCGTTTGAGAAGTGTATTTCTGTGCGGAATCGCTGTTTCGCGTGCTAGATCAGTGCATTTGTATGCAAATATGCGAAATTGGTACGGAAACTCCGATTCGGCGAGCACGACCACGATTTATTCGAGCTTATGTCAGATTCGACGATTCTTCGTTTGAGAAGTGTATTTCTGTGCGGAATCGCTGTTCGCGCGCTAGATCAGTTCATTTGCATGCAAGTATGAGAAATTGGAATAGAAACTCCGACCCGGCAATCAGGATCACGATTTATTCGAGTTTATGTCAGATCCGACGATTCTTCGTTTCAGAATTGTATTTCTGTGCGGAATCGCTGTTTCGCGTGCTAGATCAGTGCATTTGTATGCAAATATGCGAAATTGGCACGGAAACTCCGATTCGGCAAGCACGACCACGATTTATTCGAGATTATGTCAGATTCGACGACTCTTCGTTTGAGAAGTGTATTTCTGTGCGGAATCGCTGTTTCGCGCGCTAGATCAGTGCATTTGCATGCAAATATGCGAAATTGGCACGGAAACTCCGATTCGGCAAGCACGACCACGATTTATTCGAGCTTATGTCAGATTCTACGATTATTCGTTTCACAAATGAATTTCTGTACGGAATCGCTGTTTAGCGTGCTGGATCAGTGCATTTGTATGCAAATATGCGAAATTGGCACGGAAAATCCGATTCGGCAAGCACGACCACGATTTATTCGAGTTTATGTCAGATTCTACGATTATTCGTTTCACAAATGAATTTCTGTACGGAATCGCTGTTTAGCGTGCTAGATCAGTGCATTTGTATGCAAATATGCGAAATTGGCACGGAAACTCCGATTCGGCAAGCACGACCTCGATTTATACGAGCTTATGTCAGATTCGACGATTCTTCGTTTCAGAAGTGTATTTCTGTGCGGAATCGCTGTTTCGCGTGCTAGATCAGTGCATTTGTATGCAAATATGCGAAATTGGTACGGAAACTCCGATTCGGCAAGCAGGACCACGATTTATTCGAGCTTATGTCAGATTCGACGATTATTCGTTTCACAAATGAATTTCTGTACGGAATCGCAGTTTAGCGTGCTAGATCAGTGCATTTGTATGCAAATATGCGAAATTGGTACGGAAACTCCGATTCGGCGAGCACGACCACGATTTATTCGAGCTTATGTCAGATTCGACGATTCTTCGTTTGAGAAGTGTATTTCTGTGCGGAATCGCTGTTTCGCGCGCTAGATCAGTTCATTTGCATGCAAGTATGAGAAATTGGAATAGAAACTCCGACCCGGCAATCAGGATCACGATTTATTCGAGTTTATGTCAGATCCGACGATTCTTCGTTTCAGAATTGTATTTCTGTGCGGAATCGCTGTTTCGCGTGCTAGATCAGTGCATTTGTATGCAAATATGCGAAATTGGCACGGAAACTCCGATTCGGCAAGCACGACCACGATTTATTCGAGATTATGTCAGATTCGACGATTCTTCGTTTGAGAAGTGTATTTCTGTGCGGAATCGCTGTTTCGCGCGCTAGATCAGTGCATTTGCATGCAAATATGCGAAATTGGCACGAAAACTCCGATTCGGCAATCACGATCACGATTTATTCGAGCTTATGTCAGATTCGACGATTATTCGTTTCACAAATGATTTTCTGTACGGAATCGCTGTTTAGCGTGCTAGATCAGTGCATTTGTATGCAAATATGCGAAATTGGCACGGAAACTCCGATTCGGCAAGCACGACCACGATTTATACGAGCTTATGTCAGATTCGACGATTCTTCGTTGCAGAAGTGTATTTCTGTGCGGAATCGCTGTTTCGCGTGCTAGATCAGTGCATTTGTATGCAGATACGCGAAATTGGCACGAAAACTCCGATTCGGCGAGCACGACCACGATTTATTCGAGCTTATGTCAGATTCGACGATTCTTCGTTTGAGAAGTGTATTTCTGTGCGGAATCGCCGTTTCGCTCGCTAGATCAGTGCATTTGCATGCAAATATGCGAAATTGGCACGAAAACTCCGATTCGGCAAGCACGATCACGATTTATTCGAGCTTATGTCGGATTCGACGATTATTCGTTTCACAAATGAATTTCTGTACGGAATCGCTGTTTAGCGTGCTAGATCAGTGCATTTGTATGCAAATATGCGAAATTGGCACGGAAACTCCGATTCGGCAAGCACGACCTCGATTTATACGAGCTTATGTCAGATTCGACGATTCTTCGTTTCAGAAGTGTATTTCTGTGCGGAATCGCTGTTTCGCGTGCTAGATCAGTGCATTTGTATGCAAATATGCGAAATTGGTACGGAAACTCCGATTCGGCAAGCAGGACCACGATTTATTCGAGCTTATGTCAGATTCGACGATTATTCGTTTCACAAATGAATTTCTGTACGGAATCGCAGTTTAGCGTGCTAGATCAGTGCATTTGTATGCAAATATGCGAAATTGGTACGGAAACTCCGATTCGGCGAGCACGACCACGATTTATTCGAGCTTATGTCAGATTCGACGATTCTTCGTTTGAGAAGTGTATTTCTGTGCGGAATCGCTGTTTCGCGCGCTAGATCAGTTCATTTGCATGCAAGTATGAGAAATTGGAATAGAAACTCCGACCCGGCAATCAGGATCACGATTTATTCGAGTTTATGTCAGATCCGACGATTCTTCGTTTCAGAATTGTATTTCTGTGCGGAATCGCTGTTTCGCGTGCTAGATCAGTGCATTTGTATGCAAATATGCGAAATTGGCACGGAAACTCCGATTCGGCAAGCACGACCACGATTTATTCGAGATTATGTCAGATTCGACGATTCTTCGTTTGAGAAGTGTATTTCTGTGCGGAATCGCTGTTTCGCGCGCTAGATCAGTGCATTTGCATGCAAATATGCGAAATTGGCACGAAAACTCCGATTCGGCAATCACGATCACGATTTATTCGAGCTTATGTCAGATTCGACGATTATTCGTTTCACAAATGATTTTCTGTGCGGAATCGCTGTTTAGCGTGCTAGATCAGTGCATTTGTATGCAAATATGCGAAATTGGCACGGAAACTCCGATTCGGCAAGCACGACCACGATTTATTCGAGATTATGTCAGATTCGACGATTCTTCGTTTGAGAAGTGTATTTCTGTGCGGAATCGCTGTTTCGCGCGCTAGATCAGTGCATTTGCATGCAAATATGCGAAATTGGCACGAAAACTCCGATTCGGCAAGCACGATCACGATTTATTCGAGCTTATGTCGGATTCGACGATTATTCGTTTCACAAATGAATTTCTGTGCGGAATCGCTGTTGCGCGTGCTAGATCAGTGCATTTGCATGCAAGTATGCGAAATTGGCACGAAAACTCTGATTCGGCAAGCACGATCACGATTTATTCGAGCTTATGTCAGATTCGACGATTATTCGTTTCAGAAGTGTATTTCTGTGCGGAATCGCTGTTTCGCGTGCCAGATCAGTGCATTTGCATGCAAATATGCGAAATTGGCACAGAAACTCCGACCCGTCAAGCACAATCACAATTTATTCGAGCCTATGTCAGATTCGACGATTCTTCTTTTCAGAAGTGTATTTCTGTGCGGAATCGCTGTTTCGCGCGCTAGATCAGTGCATTTGCATGCAAATATGCGAAATTGGCACGAAAACTCCGATTCGGCAAGCACGATCACGATTTATTCGAGCTTGTGTCGGATTCGACGATTATTCGTTTCACAAATGAATTTCTGTGCGGAATCACTGTTGCGCGTGCTAGAACAGTGCATTTGCATGCAAGTATGCGAAATTGGCACGAAAACTCTGATTCGGCAAGCACGATCACGATTTATTCGAGCTTATGTCAGATTCGACGTTTATTCGTTTCACAAATGAATTTCTGTACGGAATCGCTGTTTAGCGTGCTAGATCAGTGCATTTGCATGCAAATATGCGAAATTGGCACAGAAACTCCGATTCGGCAAGCACGACCACGATTTATTCGAGATTATGTCAGATTCGACGATTCTTCGTTTGAGAAGTGTATTTCTGTGCGGAATCTCTGTTTCGCGCGCTAGATCAGTGCATTTGCATACAAATATGCGAAATTCGTACGAAAACTCCGATTCGGCAAGCACGATCACGATTTATTCGAGCTTATGTCAGATTCGACGATTATTCGTTTCACAAATGAATTTCTGTACGGAATCGCTGTTTAGCGTGCTAGATCAGTGCATTTGTATGCAAATATGCGAAATTGGCACGGAAACTCCGATTCGGCAAGCACGACCACGATTTATACGAGCTTATGTCAGATTCGACGATTCTTCGTTTCATAAGTGTATTTCTGTGCGGAATCTCTGTTTCGCCCGCAAGATCAGTGCATTTGCATACAAATATGCGAAATTCGTACGAAAACTCCGATTCGGCAAGCACGATCACGATTTATTCGAGCTTATGTCAGATTCGACGATTATTCGTTGCACAAATGAATTTCTGTACGGAATCGCTGTTTAGCGTGCTAGATCAGTGCATTTGCATGCAAATATGCGAAATTGGTACGGAAACTCCGATTCGGCGAGCACGACCACGATTTATTCGAGCTTATGTCAGATTCGACGATTCTGCGTTTGAGAAGTGTATTTCTGTGCGGAATCTCTGTTTCGCGCGCTAGATCAGTGCATTTGCATACAAATATGCGAAATTCGTACGAAAACTCCGATTCGGCAAGCACGATCACGATTTATTCGAGCTTATGTCAGATTCGACGATTATTCGTTTCACAAATGAATTTCTGTACGGGATCGCTGTTTAGCGTGCTAGATCAGTGCATTTGTATGCAAATATGCGAAATTGGCACGGAAACTCCGATTCGGCAAGCACGACCACGATTTATACGAGCTTATGTCAGATTCGACGATTCTTCGTTTCAGAAGTGTATTTCTGTGCGGAATCGCTGTTTCGCGTGCTAGATCAGTGCATTTGTATGCAAATATGCGATATTGGTACGGAAACTCCGATTCGGCGAGCACGACCACGATTTATTCGAGCTTATGTTAGATTCGACGATTCTTCATTTCAGAAGTGTATTTCTGTGCGGAATCGCTGTTTCGCGTGCCAGATCAGTGCATTTGCATGCAAATATGCGAAATTGGCACAGAAACTCCGACCCGTCAAGCACAATCACAATTTATTCGAGCCTATGTCAGATTCGACGATTCTTCGTTTCAGAAGTGTATTTCTTTGCGGAATCGCTGTTTCGCGCGCTAGATCAGTGCATTTGCATGCAAATATGCGAAATTGGTACGGAAACTCCGATTCAGCGAGCACGACCACGATTTATTCGAGCTTATGTCAGATTCGACGATTCTTCGTTTGAGAAGTGTATTTCTGTGCGGAATCGCTGTTTCGCGCGCTAGATCAGTTCATTTGCATGCAAGTATGAGAAATTGGAATAGAAACTCCGACCCGGCAATCAGGATCACGATTTATTCGAGTTTATGTCAGATCCGACGATTCTTCGTTTCAGAAGTGAATTTCTGTGCGAATCGCTGGTTCGCGTGCTAGATCAGTGCATTTGCATGCAAATATGCGAAATTGGCACGAAAACTCCGATTCGGCAATCACGATCACGATTTATTCGAGCTTATGTCAGATTCGACGATTATTCGTTTCACAAATGACTTTCTGTACGGAATCGCTGTTTAGCGTGCTAGATCAGTGCATTTGTATGCAAATATGCGAAATTGGCACGGAAACTCCGATTCGGCAAGCACGATCACGATTTATTCGAGCTTATGTCAGATTCGACGATTATTCGTTTCACAAATGAATTTCTGTACGGAATCGCTGTTTAGCGTGCTAGATCAGTGCATTTGTATGCAAATATGCGAAATTGGCACGGAAACTCCGATTCGGCAAGCACGACCACGATTTATACGAGCTTATGTCAGATTCGACGATTCTTCGTTTCAGAAGTGTATTTCTGTGCGGAATCGCTGTTTCGCGCGCTAGATCAGTTCATTTGCATGCAAGTATGAGAAATTGGAATAGAAACTCCGACCCGGCAATCAGGATCACGATTTATTCGAGTTTATGTCAGATCCGACGATTCTTCGTATCAGAATTGTATTTCTGTGCGGAATCGCTGTTTCGCGTGCTAGATCAGTGCATTTGTATGCAAATATGCGAAATTGGCACGGAAACTCCGATTCGGCAAGCACGACCACGATTTATTCGAGATTATGTCAGATTCGACGATTCTTCGTTTGAGAAGTGTATTTCTGTGCGGAATCGCTGTTTCGCGCGCTAGATAAGTGCATTTGCATGCAAATATGCGAAATTGGCACGAAAACTCCGATTCGGCAATCACGATCACGATTTATTCGAGCTTATGTCAGATTCGACGATTATTCGTTTCACAAATGATTTTCTGTGCGGAATCGCTGTTTCGCGCGCTAGATCAGTGCATTTGCATGCAAATATGCGAAATTGGCACGAAAACTCCGATTCGGCAATCACGATCACGATTTATTCGAGCTTATGTCAGATTCGACGATTATTCGTTTCACAAATGATTTTCTGTACGGAATCGCTGTTTAGCGTGCTAGATCAGTGCATTTGTATGCAAATATGCGAAATTGGCACGGAAACTCCGATTCGGCAAGCACGACCACGATTTATACGAGCTTATGTCAGATTCGACGATTCTTCGTTGCAGAAGTGTATTTCTGTGCGGAATCGCTGTTTCGCGTGCTAGATCAGTGCATTTGTATGCAGATACGCGAAATTGGCACGAAAACTCCGATTCGGCGAGCACGACCACGATTTATTCGAGCTTATGTCAGATTCGACGATTCTTCGTTTGAGAAGTGTATTTCTGTGCGGAATCGCCGTTTCGCTCGCTAGATCAGTGCATTTGCATGCAAATATGCGAAATTGGCACGAAAACTCCGATTCGGCAAGCACGATCACGATTTATTCGAGCTTACGTCGGATTCGACGATTATTCGTTTCACAAATGAATTTCTGTGCGGAATCGCTGTTGCGCGTGCTAGATCAGTGCATTTGCATGCAAGTATGCGAAATTGGCACGAAAACTCTGATTCGGCAAGCACGATCACGATTTATTCGGGCTTATGTCAGATTCGACGATTATTCGTTTCAGAAGTATATTTCTGTGCGGAATCGCTGTTTCGCGTGCCAAATCAGTGCATTTGCATGCAAATATGCGAAATTGGCACAGAAACTCCGACCCGTCAAGCACAATCACAATTTATTCGAGCCTATGTCAGATTCGACGATTCTTCTTTTCAGAAGTGTATTTCTGTGCGGAATCGCTGTTTCGCGCGCTAGATCAGTGCATTTGCATGCAAATATGCGAAATTGGCACGAAAACTCCGATTCGGCAAGCACGATCACGATTTATTCGAGCTTGTGTCGGATTCGACGATTATTCGTTTCACAAATGAATTTCTGTGCGGAATCACTGTTGCGCGTGCTAGATCAGTGCATTTGCATGCAAGTATGCGAAATTGGCACGAAAACTCTGATTCGGCAAGCACGATCACGATTTATTCGAGCTTATGTCAGATTCGACGATTATTCGATTCACAAATGAATTTCTGTACGGAATCGCTGTTTAGCGTGCTAGATCAGTGCATTTGTATGCAAATATGCGAAATTGGCACGGAAACTCCGATTCGGCAAGCACGACCTCGATTTATACGAGCTTATGTCAGATTCGACGATTCTTCGTTTCAGAAGTGTATTTCTGTGCGGAATCGCTGTTTCGCGTGCTAGATCAGTGCATTTGTATGCAAATATGCGAAATTGGAATAGAAACTCCGACCCGGCAATCAGGATCACGATTTATTCGAGTTTATGTCAGATCCGACGATTCTTCGTTTCAGAATTGTATTTCTGTGCGGAATCGCTGTTTCGCGTGCTAGATCAGTGCATTTGTATGCAAATATGCGAAATTGGCACGGAAACTCCGATTCGGCAAGCACGACCACGATTTATTCGAGATTATGTCAGATTCGACGATTCTTCGTTTGAGAAGTGTATTTCTGTGCGGAATCGCTGTTTCGCGCGCTAGATCAGTGCATTTGCATGCAAATATGCGAAATTGGCACGGAAACTCCGATTCGGCAAGCACGACCACGATTTATTCGAGCTTATGTCAGATTCTACGATTATTCGTTTCACAAATGAATTTCTGTACGGAATCGCTGTTTAGCGTGCTGGATCAGTGCATTTGTATGCAAATATGCGAAATTGGCACGGAAAATCCGATTCGGCAAGCACGACCACGATTTATTCGAGTTTATGTCAGATTCGACGATTCTTCGTTTGAGAAGTGTATTTCTGTGCGGAATCGCTGTTTCGCGCGCTAGATCAGTGCATTTGCATGCAAATATGCGAAATTGGCACGAAAACTCCGATTCGGCAAGCACGATCACGATTTATTCGAGCTTATGTCGGATTCGACGATTATTCGTTTCACAAATGAATTTCTGTGCGGAATCGCTGTTGCGCGTGCTAGATCAGTGCATTTGCATGCAAGTATGCGAAATTGGCACGGAAACTCCGATTCGGCAAGCACGACCACGATTTATTCGAGATTATGTCAGATTCGACGATTCTTCGTTTGAGAAGTGTATTTCTGTGCGGAATCGCTGTTTCGCGCGCTAGATCAGTTCATTTGCATGCAAGTATGAGAAATTGGAATAGAAACTCCGACCCGGCAATCAGGATCACGATTTATTCGAGTTTATGTCAGATCCGACGATTCTTCGTTTCAGAATTGTATTTCTGTGCGGAATCGCTGTTTCGCGTGCTAGATCAGTGCATTTGTATGCAAATATGCGAAATTGGCACGGAAACTCCGATTCGGCAAGCACGACCACGATTTATTCGAGATTATGTCAGATTCGACGATTCTTCGTTTGAGAAGTGTATTTCTGTGCGGAATCGCTGTTTCGCGCGCCAGATCAGTGCATTTGCATGCAAATATGCGAAATTGGCACGAAAACTCCGATTCGGCAATCACGATCACGATTTATTCGAGCTTATGTCAGATTCGACGATTATTCGTTTCACAAATGATTTTCTGTACGGAATCGCTGTTTAGCGTGCTAGATCAGTGCATTTGTATGCAAATATGCGAAATTGGCACGGAAACTCCGATTCGGCAAGCACGACCACGATTTATACGAGCTTATGTCAGATTCGACGATTCTTCGTTGCAGAAGTGTATTTCTGTGCGGAATCGCTGTTTCGCGTGCTAGATCAGTGCATTTGTATGCAGATACGCGAAATTGGCACGAAAACTCCGATTCGGCGAGCACGACCACGATTTATTCGAGCTTATGTCAGATTCGACGATTCTTCGTTTGAGAAGTGTATTTCTGTGCGGAATCGCCGTTTCGCTCGCTAGATCAGTCCATTTGCATGCAAATATGCGAAATTGGCACGAAAACTCCGATTCGGCAAGCACGATCACGATTTATTCGAGCTTATGTCGGATTCGACGATTATTCGTTTCACAAATGAATTTCTGTGCGGAATCGCTGTTGCGCGTGCTAGATCAGTGCATTTGCATGCAAGTATGCGAAATTGGCACGAAAACTCTGATTCGGCAAGCACGATCACGATTTATTCGAGCTTATGTCAGATTCGACGATTATTCGTTTCAGAAGTGTATTTCTGTGCGGAATCGCTGTTTCGCGTGCCAGATCAGTGCATTTGCATGCAAATATGCGAAATTGGCACAGAAACTCCGACCCGTCAAGCACAATCACAATTTATTCGAGCCTATGTCAGATTCGACGATTCTTCTTTTCAGAAGTGTATTTCTGTGCGGAATCGCTGTTTCGCGCGCTAGATCAGTGCATTTGCATGCAAATATGCGAAATTGGCACGAAAACTCCGATTCGGCAAGCACGATCACGATTTATTCGAGCTTGTGTCGGATTCGACGATTATTCGTTTCACAAATGAATTTCTGTGCGGAATCACTGTTGCGCGTGCTAGATCAGTGCATTTGCATGCAAGTATGCGAAATTGGCACGAAAACTCTGATTCGGCAAGCACGATCACGATTTATTCGAGCTTATGTCAGATTCGACGATTATTCGTTTCACAAATGAATTTCTGTACGGAATCGCTGTTTAGCGTGCTAGATCAGTGCATTTGCATGCAAATATGCGAAATTGGCACGGAAACTCCGATTCGGCAAGCACGACCACGATTTATTCGAGATTATGTCAGATTCGACGATTCTTCGTTTGAGAAGTGTATTTCTGTGCGGAATCTCTGTTTCGCGCGCTAGATCAGTGCATTTGCATACAAATATGCGAAATTCGTACGAAAACTCCGATTCGGCAAGCACGATCACGATTTATTCGAGCTTATGTCAGATTCGACGATTATTCGTTTCACAAATGAATTTCTGTACGGAATCGCTGTTTAGCGTGCTAGATCAGTGCATTTGTATGCAAATATGCGAAATTGGCACGGAAACTCCGATTCGGCAAGCACGACCACGATTTATACGAGCTTATGTCAGATTCGACGATTCTTCGTTTCATAAGTGTATTTCTGTGCGGAATCTCTGTTTCGCGCGCAAGATCAGTGCATTTGCATACAAATATGCGAAATTCGTACGAAAACTCCGATTCGGCAAGCACGATCACGATTTATTCGAGCTTATGTCAGATTCGACGATTATTCGTTGCACAAATGAATTTCTGTACGGAATCGCTGTTTAGCGTGCTAGATCAGTGCATTTGCATGCAAATATGCGAAATTGGTACGGAAACTCCGATTCGGCGAGCACGACCACGATTTATTCGAGCTTATGTCAGATTCGACGATTCTGCGTTTGAGAAGTGTATTTCTGTGCGGAATCTCTGTTTCGCGCGCTAGATCAGTGCATTTGCATACAAATATGCGAAATTCGTACGAAAACTCCGATTCGGCAAGCACGATCACGATTTATTCGAGCTTATGTCAGATTCGACGATTATTCGTTTCACAAATGAATTTCTGTACGGGATCGCTGTTTAGCGTGCTAGATCAGTGCATTTGTATGCAAATATGCGAAATTGGCACGGAAACTCCGATTCGGCAAGCACGACCACGATTTATACGAGCTTATGTCAGATTCGACGATTCTTCGTTTCAGAAGTGTATTTCTGTGCGGAATCGCTGTTTCGCGTGCTAGATCAGTGCATTTGTATGCAAATATGCGAAATTGGTACGGAAACTCCGATTCGGCGAGCACGACCACGATTTATTCGAGCTTATGTCAGATTCGACGATTCTTCGTTTCAGAAGTGTATTTCTGTGCGGAATCGCTGTTTCGCGTGCCAGATCAGTGCATTTGCATGCAAATATGCGAAATTGGCACAGAAACTCCGACCCGTCAAGCACAATCACAATTTATTCGAGCCTATGTCAGATTCGACGATTCTTCGTTTCAGAAGTGTATTTCTGTGCGGAATCGCTGTTTCGCGCGCTAGATCAGTGCATTTGCATGCAAGTATGAGAAATTGGAATAGAAACTCCGACCCGGCAATCAGGATCACGATTTATTCGAGTTTATGTCAGATCCGACGATTCTTCGTTTCAGAAGTGAATTTCTGTGCGGAATCGCTGGTTCGCGTGCTAGATCAGTGCATTTGCATGCAAATATGCGAAATTGGCACGAAAACTCCGATTCGGCAATCACGATCACGATTTATTCGAGCTTATGTCAGATTCGACGATTATTCGTTTCACAAATGACTTTCTGTACGGAATCGCTGTTTAGCGTGCTAGATCAGTGCATTTGTATGCAAATATGCGAAATTGGCACGGAAACTCCGATTCGGCAAGCACGATCACGATTTATTCGAGCTTATGTCAGATTCGACGATTATTCGTTTCACAAATGAATTTCTGTACGGAATCGCTGTTTAGCGTGCTAGATCAGTGCATTTGTATGCAAATATGCGAAATTGGCACGGAAACTCCGATTCGGCAAGCACGACCACGATTTATACGAGCTTATGTCAGATTCGACGATTCTTCGTTTCAGAAGTGTATTTCTGTGCGGAATCGCTGTTTCGCGCGCTAGATCAGTTCATTTGCATGCAAGTATGAGAAATTGGAATAGAAACTCCGACCCGGCAATCAGGATCACGATTTATTCGAGTTTATGTCAGATCCGACGATTCTTCGTATCAGAATTGTATTTCTGTGCGGAATCGCTGTTTCGCGTGCTAGATCAGTGCATTTGTATGCAAATATGCGAAATTGGCACGGAAACTCCGATTCGGCAAGCACGACCACGATTTATTCGAGATTATGTCAGATTCGACGATTCTTCGTTTGAGAAGTGTATTTCTGTGCGGAATCGCTGTTTCGCGCGCTAGATCAGTGCATTTGCATGCAAATATGCGAAATTGGCACGAAAACTCCGATTCGGCAATCACGATCACGATTTATTCGAGCTTATGTCAGATTCGACGATTATTCGTTTCACAAATGATTTTCTGTACGGAATCGCTGTTTAGCGTGCTAGATCAGTGCATTTGTATGCAAATATGCGAAATTGGCACGGAAACTCCGATTCGGCAAGCACGACCACGATTTATACGAGCTTATGTCAGATTCGACGATTCTTCGTTGCAGAAGTGTATTTCTGTGCGGAATCGCTGTTTCGCGTGCTAGATCATTGCATTTGTATGCAGATACGCGAAATTGGCACGAAAACTCCGATTCGGCGAGCACGACCACGATTTATTCGAGCTTATGTCAGATTCGACGATTCTTCGTTTGAGAAGTGTATTTCTGTGTGGAATCGCCGTTTCGCTCGCTAGATCAGTGCATTTGCATGCAAATATGCGAAATTGGCACGAAAACTCCGATTCGGCAAGCACGATCACGATTTATTCGAGCTTATGTCGGATTCGACGATTATTCGTTTCACAAATGAATTTCTGTGCGGAATCGCTGTTGCGCGTGCTAGATCAGTGCATTTGCATGCAAGTATGCGAAATTGGCACGAAAACTCTGATTCGGCAAGCACGATCACGATTTATTCGAGCTTATGTCAGATTCGACGATTATTCGTTTCAGAAGTGTATTTCTGTGCGGAATCGCTGTTTCGCGTGCCAGATCAGTGCATTTGCATGCAAGTATGCGAAATTGGCACGAAAACTCTGATTCGGCAAGCACGATCACGATTTATTCGAGCTTGTGTCGGATTCGACGATTATTCGTTTCACAAATGAATTTCTGTGCGGAATCACTGTTGCGCGTGCTAGATCAGTGCATTTGCATGCAAGTATGCGAAATTGGCACGAAAACTCTGATTCGGCAAGCACGATCACGATTTATTCGAGCTTATGTCAGATTCGACGATTATTCGTTTCACAAATGAATTTCTGTACGGAATCGCTGTTTAGCGTGCTAGATCAGTGCAGTTGTATGCAAATATGCGAAATTGGTACGGAAACTCCGATTCGGCGAGCACGACCACGATTTATTCGAGCTTATGTCAGATTCGACGATTCTTCGTTTGAGAAGTGTATTTCTGTGCGGAATCTCTGTTTCGCGCGCTAGATCAGTGCATTTGCATACAAATATGCGAAATTCGTACGAAAACTCCGATTCGGCAAGCACGATCACGATTTATTCGAGCTTATGTCAGATTCGACGATTATTCGTTTCACAAATGAATTTCTGTACGGAATCGCTGTTTAGCGTGCTAGATCAGTGCATTTGTATGCAAATATGCGAAATTGGCACGGAAACTCCGATTCGGCAAGCACGACCACGATTTATACGAGCTTATGTCAGATTCGACGATTCTTCGTTTCAGAAGTGTATTTCTGTGCGGAATTGCTGTTTCGCGTGCTAGATCAGTGCATTTGTATGCAAATATGCGAAATTGGTACGGAAACTCCGATTCGGCGAGCACGACCACGATTTATTCGAGCTTATGTCAGATTCGACGATTCTTCGTTTGAGAAGTGTATTTCTGTGCGGAATCGCTGTTTCGCGCGCTAGATCAGTGCATTTGCATGCAAGTATGAGAAATTGGAATAGAAACTCCGACCCGGCCATCAGGTTCACGATTTATACGAGCTTATGTCAGATTCGACGATTATTCGTTTCACAAATGAATTTCTGTGCGGAATCGCTGTTTCGCGTGCTAGATCAGTGCAATTGCATGCAAATATGCGAAATTGGCACGGAAACTCCGATCCGGCAAGCACGATCACGATTTATTCGAGCTTATGTCATATTCGACGATACTTAGTTTCAGAAGTGTATTTCTGTGCGGAATCGCTGTTTCGCGTGCTAGATCAGTGCATTTGCATGCAAGTATGAGAAATTGGAATAGAAACTCCGACCCGACAAGCACGATCACCCTTTATTCGAGCTTATGTCAGATTCGACGATTCTTCGTTTCAGAAGTGTATTTCTGTGCGGAATCGCTGTTTCGCGTGCCAGGTCAGTGCATTTGCATGCAAATATGCGAAATTGGCGAAGAAACTCCGACCTGGCAAGCACAATCACAATTTATTCGAGCCTATGTCAGATTCGACGATTCATCGTTTGAGAAGTGTATTTCTGTGCGGAATCGCTGTTTCGCGCGCTAGATCAGTTCATTTGCATGCAAGTATGAGAAATTGGAATAGAAACTCCGACCCGGCAATCAGGATCACGATTTATTCGAGCTTATGTCAGATTCGACGATTATTCGTTTCACAAATGACTTTCTGTACGGAATCGCTGTTTAGCGTGCTAGATCAGTGCATTTGTATGCAAATATGCGAAATTGGCACGGAAACTCCGATTCGGCAAGCACGACCACGATTTATACGAGCTTATGTCAGATTCGACGATTCTTCGTTTCAGAAGTGTATTTCTGTGCGGAATCGCTGTTTCGCGTGCTAGATCAGTGCATTTGTATGCAAATATGCGAAATTGGTACGGAATCTCCGATTCGGCGAGCACGACCACGATTTATTCGAGCTTATGTCAGATTCGACGATTCTTCGTTTGAGAAGTGTATTTCTGTGCGGAATCGCTGTTTCGCGCGCTAGATCAGTGCATTTGCATGCAAGTATGAGAAATTGGAATAGAAACTCCGACCCGGCAATCAGGATCACGATTTATTCGAGCTTATGTCAGATTCGACGATTATTCGTTTCACAATTGAATTTCTGTGCGGAATGGCTGTTTCGCGTGCTAGATCAGTGCAATTGCATGCAAATATGCGAAATTGGCGCGGAAACTCCGATCCCGCAAGCACGATCACGATTTATTCGAGCTTATGTCAGATTCGACGATCCTTCGTTTCACAAATGAATTTCTGTGCGGAATCGCTGTTTCGCGTGCTAGATCAGTGCAATTGCATGCAAATATGCGAAATTGGAACGAAAACTCCGATTCGGCAAGCACGATCACGATTTATTCGAGCTTATGTCAGATTCGACGATTATTCGTTTCACAAATGAATTTCTGTGCGGAATCGCTGTTGCGCGTGCTAGATCAGTGCATTTGCATGCAAGTATGCCAAATTGGAATAGAAACTCCGACCCGGCAAGCACGATCACGATTTATTCGAGCTTATGTCAGGTTCGACGATTCTTCGTTTCACAAATGAATTTCTGTGCGGAATCGCTGTTTCGCGTGCTAGATCAGTGCAATTGCATGCAAGTATGAGTAATGGGAATAGAAACCCCGACCCGACAAGCACGATCGCTATTTAATCGAGCTTATGTCAGATTAGACGATTCTTCGTTTCAGAAGTTTATTTCTGTGCGGTATCGCTGTTTCGCGTGCTAGATCAGTGCATTTGCATGCAAATATGCGAAATTGGTCCGGAAACTCCGAATCGGCAAGCATGACCACGATTTATTCGAGCTTATGTCAGATTCGACGATTCTTCGTTTGAGAAGTGTATTTCTGTGCGGAATCGCTGTTTCGCGCGCTAGATCAGTGCATTTGCATGCAAATATGCGAAATTGGCACGAAAACAGCGATTCGGCAAACACAATCACGATTTATTTGAGCTTATGTCAGATTCGACGATTATTCGTTTCACAACTGAATTTCTGTGCGGAATCGCTGTTTCGCGTGCTAGATAAATGCATTTGCATGCAAATATGCGAAATTGGCACGGAAACTCCGATTTGGCAAGCACGATCACGATTCATTCGAGCTTATGTCAGATTTGCCGATTATTCGTTTCACATATGAATTTCTGTGCGGAATCGGTGTTTCGAGTGCTATATCAGTGCATTTGCATGCAAACATGCAAAATTTTCATAGAAACTCCGACCCGGCAAGCACGATCACGATTTATTCGAGCTTATGTCAGATTCGACGATTCTTCGTTGCAGAAGTGTATTTCTGTGCGGAATCGCTGTTTCGCGTGCTAGATCAGTGCATTTGTATGCAGATACGCGAAATTGGCACGAAAACTCCGATTCGGCAAGCACGATAACGATTTATTCGAGCTTATGTCAGATTCGACGATTTTCGTTTCAGATTTGTATTTCTGTGCGGAATCGCTGTTTCGCGCGCTAGATCGGTGCATTTGCATGCAAATATGCGAAATTGGCACGAAAACTCCGATTCGGCAAGCACGATCACGATTTATTCGAGCTTATGTCAGATTCGACGATTATTCGTTTCACAAATGAATTTCTGTACGGAATCGCTGTTTAGCGTGCTAGGTCAGTGCATTTGTATGCAAATATGCGAAATTGGCACGGAAACTTCGATTCGGCAAGCACGACCACGATTTATTCGAGCTTATGTCAGATTCGACGATTCTTCGTTTGAGAAGTGTATTTCTGTGCGGAATCGCTGTTTCGCGCGCTAGATCAGTGCATTTGCATGCAAATATGCGAAATTGGCACGAAAACTCCGATTCGGCAAGCACGATCACGATTTATTCGAGCTTATGTCAGATTCGACGATTATTCGTTTCACAAATGAATTTCTGTACGGAGTCGCTGTTTAGCGTGCTAGATCAGTGCATTTGTATGCAAATATGCGAAATTGGCACGGAAACTCCGATTCGGCAAGCACGACCACGATTTATTCGAGCTTATGTCAGATTCTACGATTATTCGTTTCACAAATTAATTTCTGTACGGAATCGCTGTTTAGCGTGCTGGATCAGTGCATTTGTATGCAAATATGCGAAATTGGCACGGAAAATCCGATTCGGCAAGCACGACCACGATTTATTCGAGTTTATGTCAGATTCTACGATTATTCGTTTCACAAATGAATTTCTGTACGGAGTCGCTGTTTAGCGTGCTAGATCAGTGCATTTGTATGCAAATATGCGAAATTGGCACGGAAACTCCGATTCGGCAAGCACGACCACGATTTATTCGAGCTTATGTCAGATTCTACGATTATTCGTTTCACAAATGAATTTCTGTATGGAATCGCTGTTTAGCGTGCTGGATCAGTGCATTTGTATGCAAATATGCGAAATTGGCACGGAAAATCCGATTCGGCAAGCACGACCACGATTTATTCGAGCTTATGTCAGATTCGACGATTATTCGTTTCACAAATGAATTTCTGTACGGAATCGCTGTTTAGCGTGCTTGATCAGTGCATTTGTATGCAAATATGCGAAATTGGCACGGAAACTCCGATTCGGCAAGCACGACCACGATTTATTCGAGATTATGTCAGATTCGACGATTCTTCGTTTGAGAAGTGTATTTCTGTGCGGAATCTCTGTTTCGCGCGCTAGATCAGTGCATTTGCATGCAAATATGCGAAATTGGCACGAAAACTCCGATTCGGCAAGCACGACCACGTTTTATTCGAGATTATGTCAGATTCGACGATTCTTCGTTTGAGAAGTGTATTTCTGTGCGGAATCGCTGTTTCGCGCGCTAGATCAGTGCATTTGCAAGCAAGTATGAGAAATTGGAATAGAAACTCCGACCCGGCAAGCACGATCACCCTTTATTCGAGCTTATGTCAGATTCGACGCTTCTTCGTTTCAGAAGTGTATTTCTGTGCGGAATCGCTGTTTCGCGTGCCAGATCAGTGCATTTGCATGCAAATATGCGAAATTGGCACAGAAACTCCGACCCGTCAAGCACAATCACAATTTATTCGAGCCTATGTCAGATTCGACGATTCTTCGTTTCAGAAGTGTATTTCTGTGCGGAATCGCTATTTCGCGCGCTAGATCAGTGCATTTGCATGCAAGTATGCGAAATTGGCACGAAAACTCTGATTCGGCAAGCACGATCACGATTTATTCGAGCTTATGTCAGATTCGACGATTATTCGTTTCACAAATGAATTTCTGTACGGAATCGCTGTTTAGCGTGCTAGATCAGTGCATTTGTATGCAGATATGCGAAATTGGCACGGAAACTCCGATTCGGCAAACACGACCACGATTTATTCGAGCTTATGTCAGATTCGACGATTCTTCGTTTCAGTAGTGTATTTCTGTGCGGAATCGCTGTTTCGCGTGCTGGATCAGTGCATTTGTATGCAAATATGCGAAATTGGCACGGAAACTCCGATTCGGCAAGCACGACCACGATTTATTCGAGATTATGTCAGATTCGACGATTCTTCGTTTCAGAAGTGTATTTCTGTGCGGAATCGCTGTTTCGCGTGCTAGATCAGTGCATTTGCATGCAAGTATGAGAAATTGGAATAGAAACTCCGACCCGACAAGCACGATCACCCTTTATTCGAGCTTATGTCAGATTCGACGATTCTTCGTTTCAGAAGTGTATTTCTGTGCGGAATCGCTGTTTCGCGTGCCAGGTCAGTGCATTTGCATGCAAATATGCGAAATTGGCGAAGAAACTCCGACCTGGCAAGCACAATCACAATTTATTCGAGCCTATGTCAGATTCGACGATTCATCGTTTGAGAAGTGTATTTCTGTGCGGAATCGCTGTTTCGCGCGCTAGATCAGTTCATTTGCATGCAAGTATGAGAAATTGGAATAGAAACTCCGACCCGGCAATCAGGATCACGATTTATTCGAGCTTATGTCAGATTCGACGATTATTCGTTTTACAAATGACTTTCTGTACGGAATCGCTGTTTAGCGTGCTAGATCAGTGCATTTGTATGCAAATATGCGAAATTGGCACGGAAACTCCGATTCGGCAAGCACGACCACGATTTATACGAGCTTATGTCAGATTCGACGATTCTTCGTTTCAGAAGTGTATTTCTGTGCGGAATCGCTGTTTCGCGTGCTAGATCAGTGCATTTGTATGCAAATATGCGAAATTGGTACGGAATCTCCGATTCGGCGAGCACGACCACGATTTATTCGAGCTTATGTCAGATTCGACGATTCTTCGTTTGAGAAGTGTATTTCTGTGCGGAATCGCTGTTTCGCGCGCTAGATCAGTGCATTTGCATGCAAGTATGAGAAATTGGAATAGAAACTCCGACCCGGGAATCAGGATCACGATTTATTCGAGCTTATGTCAGATTCGACGATTATTCGTTTCACAAATGAATTTCTGTGCGGAATGGCTGTTTCGCGTGCTAGATCAGTGCAATTGCATGCAAATATGCGAAATTGGCGCGGAAACTCCGATCCCGCAAGCACGATCACGATTTATTCGAACTTATGTCAGATTCGACGATTCTTCGTTTCACAAATGAATTTCTGTGCGGAATCGCTGTTTCGCGTGCTAGATCAGTGCAATTGCATGCAAATATGCGAAATTGGCACGAAAACTCCGATTCGGCAAGCACGATCACGATTTATTCGAGCTTATGTCAGATTCGACGATTCTTCGTTTCACAAATGAATTTCTGTGCGGAATCGCTGTTTCGCGTGCTAGATCAGTGCAATTGCATGCAAGTATGAGAAATGGGAATAGAAACCCCGACCCGACAAGCACGATCGCTATTTAATCGAGCTTATGTCAGATTAGACGATTCTTCGTTTCAGAAGTTTATTTCTGTGCGGTATCGCTGTTTCGCGTGCTAGATCAGTGCATTTGCATGCAAATATGCGAAATTGGTCCGGAAACTCCGAATCGGCAAGCATGACCACGATTTATTCGAGCTTATGTCAGATTCGACGATTCTTCGTTTGAGAAGTGTATTTCTGTGCGGAATCGCTGTTTCGCGCGCTAGATCAGTGCATTTGCATGCAAATATGCGAAATTGGCACGAAAACAGCGATTCGGCAAACACAATCACGATTTATTTGAGCTTATGTCAGATTCGACGATTATTCGTTTCACAACTGAATTTCTGTGCGGAATCGCTGTTTCGCGTGCTAGATAAATGCATTTGCATGCAAATATGCGAAATTGGCACGGAAACTCCGATTTGGCAAGCACGATCACGATTCATTCGAGCTTATGTCAGATTCGCCGATTATTCGTTTCACATATGAATTTCTGTGCGGAATCGGTGTTTCGAGTGCTATATCAGTGCATTTGCATGCAAACATGCAAAATTTTCATAGAAACTCCGACCCGGCAAGCACGATCACGATTTATTCGAGCTTATGTCAGATTCGACGATTCTTCGTTGCAGAAGTGTATTTCTGTGCGGAATCGCTGTTTCGCGTGCTAGATCAGTGCATTTGTATGCAGATACGCGAAATTGGCACGAAAACTCCGATTCGGCAAGCACGATAACGATTTATTCGAGCTTATGTCAGATTCGACGATTTTTCGTTTCAGATTTGTATTTCTGTGCGGAATCGCTGTTTCGCGCGCTAGATCGGTGCATTTGCATGCAAATATGCGAAATTGGCACGAAAACTCCGATTCGGCAAGCACGATCACGATTTATTCGAGCTTATGTCAGATTCGACGATTATTCGTTTCACAAATGAATTTCTGTACGGAATCGGTGTTTAGCGTGCTAGGTCAGTGCATTTGTATGCAAATATGCGAAATTGGCACGGAAACTTCGATTCGGCAAGCACGACCACGATTTATTCGAGCTTATGTCAGATTCGACGATTCTTCGTTTGAGAAGTGTATTTCTGTGCGGAATCGCTGTTTCGCGCGCTAGATCAGTGCATTTGCATGCAAATATGCGAAATTGGCACGAAAACTCCGATTCGGCAAGCACGATCACGATTTATTCGAGCTTATGTCAGATTCGACGATTATTCGTTTCACAAATGAATTTCTGTACGGAGTCGCTGTTTAGCGTGCTAGATCAGTGCATTTGTATGCAAATATGCGAAATTGGCACGGAAACTCCGATTCGGCAAGCACGACCACGATTTATTCGAGCTTATGTCAGATTCTACGATTATTCGTTTCACAAATTAATTTCTGTACGGAATCGCTGTTTAGCGTGCTGGATCAGTGCATTTGTATGCAAATATGCGAAATTGGCACGGAAAATCCGATTCGGCAAGCACGACCACGATTTATTCGAGTTTATGTCAGATTCTACGATTATTCGTTTCACAAATGAATTTCTGTACGGAATCGCTGTTTAGCGTGCTGGATCAGTGCATTTGTATGCAAATATGCGAAATTGGCACGGAAACTCCGATTCGGCAAGCACGACCACGATTTATTCGAGCTTATGTCAGATTCGACGATTCTTCGTTTGAGAAGTGTATTTCTGTGCGGAATCGCTGTCTCACGCGCTAGATCAGTGCATTTGCATGCAAATATGCGAAATTGGCACAGAAACTCCGACCCGGCAAGCACGATCACGATTTATTCGAGCTTATGTCAGATTCGACGATTCTTCGTTTGAGAAGTGTATTTCTGTGCGGAATCGCTGTTTCGCGCGCTAGATCAGTGCATTTGCATGCAAATATGCGAAATTGGCACGAAAACTCCGATTCGGCAAGCACGATCACGATTTATTCGAGCTTATGTCAGATTCGACGATTATTCGTTTCACAAATGAATTTCTGTACGGAATCGCTGTTTAGCGTGCTGGATCAGTGCATTTGTATGCAAATATGCGAAATTGGCACGGAAAATCCGATTCGGCAAGCACGACCACGATTTATTCGAGCTTATGTCAGATTCGACGATTATTCGTTTCACAAATGAATTTCTGTACGGAATCGCTGTTTAGCGTGCTAGATCAGTGCATTTGTATGCAAATATGCGAAATTGGCACGGAAACTCCGATTCGGCAAGCACGACCACGATTTATTCGAGATTATGTCAGATTCGACGATTCTTCGTTTGAGAAGTGTATTTCTGTGCGGAATCTCTGTTTCGCGCGCTAGATCAGTGCATTTGCATGCAAATATGCGAAATTGGCACGAAAACTCCGATTCGGCAAGCACGACCACGATTTATTCGAGATTATGTCAGATTCGACGATTCTTCGTTTGAGAAGTGTATTTCTGTGCGGAATCGCTGTTTCGCGCGCTAGATCAGTGCATTTGCAAGCAAGTATGAGAAATTGGAATAGAAACTCCGACCCGGCAAGCACGATCACCCTTTATTCGAGCTTATGTCAGATTCGACGCTTCTTCGTTTCAGAAGTGTATTTCTGTGCGGAATCGCTGTTTCGCGTGCCAGATCAGTGCATTTGCATGCAAATATGCGAAATTGGCACAGAAACTCCGACCCGTCAAGCACAATCACAATTTATTCGAGCCTATGTCAGATTCGACGATTCTTCGTTTCAGAAGTGTATTTCTGTGCGGAATCTCTCTTCCGCGCGCTAGATCAGTGCATTTGCATGCAAGTATGCGAAATTGGCACGAAAACTCTGATTCGGCAAGCACGATCACGATTTATTCGAGCTTATGTCAGATTCGACGATTATTCGTTTCACAAATGAATTTCTGTACGGAATCGCTGTTTAGCGTGCTAGATCAGTGCATTTGTATGCAGATATGCGAAATTGGCACGGAAACTCCGATTCGGCAAACACGACCACGATTTATTCGAGATTATGTCAGATTCGACGATTCTTCGTTTGAGAAGTGTATTTCTGTGCGGAATCTCTGTTTCGCGCGCTAGATCAGTGCATTTGCATACAAATATGCGAAATTGGTACGAAAACTCCGATTCGGCAAGCACGATCACGATTTATTCGAGCTTATGTCAGATTCGACGATTATTCGTTTCACAAATGAATTTCTGTACGGAATCGCTGTTTAGCGTGCTAGATCAGTGCATTTGTATGCAAATATGCGAAATTGGTACGGAAACTCCGATTCGGCGAGCACGACCACGATTTATTCGAGCTTATGTCAGATTCGACGATTCTTCGTTTCAGTAGTGTATTTCTGTGCGGAATCGCTGTTTCGCGCGCTAGATCAGTGCATTTGCATGCAAGTATGAGAAATTGGAATAGAAACTCCGACCCGGCAATCAGGATCACGATTTATTCGAGCTTATGTCAGATTCGACGATTCTTCGTTTCAGAAGTGTATTTCTGTGCGGAATCGCTGTTTCGCGCGCTAGATCAGTGCATTTGCATGCAAATATGCGAAATTGGCACGAAAACTCCGATTCGGCAATCACGATCACGATTTATTCGAGCTTATGTCAGATTCGACGATTATTCGTTTCACAAATGACTTTCTGTACGGAATCGCTGTTTAGCGTGCTAGATTAGTGCATTTGTTTGCAAATATGCGAAATTGGCACGGAAACTCCGATTCGGCAAGCACGACCACGATTTATACGAGCTTATGTCAGATTCGACGATTCTTCGTTTCAGAAGTGTATTTCTGTGCGGAATCGCTGTTTCGCGTGCTAGATCAGTGCATTTGTATTCAAATATGCGAAATTGCTACGGAAACTCCGATTCGGCGAGCACGACCACGATTTATTCGAGCTTATGTCAGATTCGACGATTCTTCGTTTGAGAAGTGTATTTCTGTGCGGAATCGCTGTTTCGCGCGCTAGATCAGTGCATTTGCATGCAAGTATGAGAAATTGGAACAGAAACTCCGACCCGGCAATCAGGATCACGATTTATTCGAGCTTATGTCAGATTCGACGATTATTCGTTTCACAAATGAATTTCTGTACGGAATCGCAGTTTAGCGTGCTAGATCAGTGCATTTGTATGCAAATATGCGAAATTGGTACGGAAACTCCGATTCGGCGAGCACGACCACGATTTATTCGAGCTTATGTCAGATTCGACGATTCTTCGTTTGAGAAGTGTATTTCTGTGCGGAATCGCTGTTTCGCGCGCTAGATCAGTGCATTTGCATGCAAGTATGAGAAATTGGAATACAAACTCCGACCCGGCAATCAGGATCAAGATTTATTCGAGCTTATGTCAGATTCAACGATTCTTCGTTTCAGATGTGTATTTCTGTGCGGAATCGCTGTTTCGCGTGCCAGATCAGTGCATTTGCATGCAAATATGCGAAATTGGCACAGAAACTCCGACCCGTCAAGCACAATCACAATTTATTCGAGCCTATGTCAGATTCGACGATTCTTCGTTTCAGAAGTGTATTTCTGTGCGGAATCGCTCTTTCGCGCGCTAGATCAGTGCATTTGCATGCAAGTATGCGAAATTGGCACGAAAACTCTGATTCGGCAAGCACGATCACGATTTATTCGAGCTTATGTCAGATTCGACGATTATTCGTTTCACAAATGAATTTCTGTACGGAATCGGTGTTTAGCGTGCTAGATCAGTGCATTTGTATGCAGATATGCGAAATTGGCACGGAAACTCCGATTCGGCAAACACGACCACGATTTATTCGAGATTATGTCAGATTCGACAATTCTTCGTTTGAGAAGTGTATTTGTGTGCGGAATCTCTGTTTCGCGCGCTAGATCAGTGCATTTGCATACAAATATGCGAAATTGGTACGAAAACTCCGATTCGGCAAGCACGATCACGATTTATTCGAGCTTATGTCAGATTCGACGATTATTCGTTTCACAAATGAATTTCTGTACGGAATCGCTGTTTAGCGTGCTAGATCAGTGCATTCGATGCAAATATGCGAAATTGGTACGGAAACTCCGATTCGACGAGCACGACCACGATTTATTCGAGCTTATGTCAGATTCGACGATTCTTCGTTTCAGAAGTGTATTTCTGTGCGGAATCGCTGTTTCGCGCGCTAGATCAGTGCATTTGCATGCAAGTATGAGAAATTGGAATAGAAACTCCGACCCGGCAATCAGGATCACGATTTATTCGAGCTTATGTCAGATTCGACGATTCTTCGTTTCAGAAGTGTATTTCTGTGCGGAATCGCTGTTTCGCGCGCTAGATCAGTGCATTTGCATGCAAATATGCGAAATTGGCACGAAAACTCCGATTCGGCAATCACGATCACGATTTATTCGAGCTTATGTCAGATTCGACGATTATTCGTTTCACAAATGACTTTCTGTACGGAATCGCTGTTTAGCGTGCTAGATTAGTGCATTTGTATGCAAATATGCGAAATTGGCACGGAAACTCCGATTCGGCAAGCACGACCACGATTTATACGAGCTTATGTCAGATTCGACGATTCTTCGTTTCAGAAGTGTATTTCTGTGCGGAATCGCTGTTTCGCGTGCTAGATCAGTGCATTTGTATGCAAATATGCGAAATTGGTACGGAAACTCCGATTCGGCGAGCACGACCACGATTTATTCGAGCTTATGTCAGATTCGACGATTCTTCGTTTGAGAAGTGTATTTCTGTGCGGAATCGCTGTTTCGCGCGCTAGATCAGTGCATTTGCATGCAAGTATGAGAAATTGGAATAGAAACTCCGAACCGGCAATCAGGATCACGATTTATTCGAGCTTATGTCAGATTCGACGATTATTCGTTTCACAAATGAATTTCTGTACGGAATCGCAGTTTAACGTGCTAGATCAGTGCATTTGTATGCAAATATGCGAAATTGGTACGGAAACTCCGATTCGGCGAGCACGTCCACGATTTATTCGAGCTTATGTCAGATTCGACGATTCTTCGTTTGAGAAGTGTATTTCTGTGCGGAATCGCTGTTTCGCGCGCTAGATCAGTGCATTTGCATGCAAGTATGAGAAATTGGAATAGAAACTCCGACCCGGCAATCAGGATCAAGATTTATTCGAACTTATGTCAGATTCGACGATTCTTCGTTTCAGAAGTGTATTTCTGTGCGGAATCGCTGTTTCGCGTGCCAGATCAGTGCATTTGCATGCAAATATGCGAAATTGGCACAGAAACTCCGACCCGTCAAGCACAATCACAATTTATTCGAGCCTATGTCAGATTCGACGATTCTTCGTTTCAGAAGTGTATTTCTGTGCGGAATCACTGTTTCGCGCGCTAGATCAGTGCATTTGCATGCAAATATGCGAAATTGGCACGAAAACTCCGATTCGGCAAGCACGATCACGATTTATTCGAGCTTATGTCGGATTCGACGATTATTCGTTTCACAAATGAATTTCTGTGCGGAATCGCTGTTGCGCGTGCTAGATCAGTGCATTTGCATGCAAGTATGCGAAATTGGCACGAAAACTCTGATTCGGCAAGCACGATGACGATTTATTCGAGCTTATGTCAGATTCGACGATTATTCGTTTCACAAATGAATTTCTGTACGGAATCGCTGTTTAGCGTGCTAGATCAGTGCATTTGTATGCAAATATGCGAAATTGGTACGGAAACTCCGATTCGGCGAGCACGACCACGATTTATTCGAGCTTATGTCAGATTCGACGATTCTTCGTTTCAGTAGTGTATTTCTGTGCGGAATCGCTGTTTCGCGCGCTAGATCAGTGCATTTGCATGCAAGTATGAGAAATTGGAATAGAAACTCCGACCCGGCAATCAGGATCACGATTTATTCGAGCTTATGTCAGATTCGACGATTCTTCGTTTCAGAAGTGTATTTCTGTGCGAATCGCTGTTTCGCGCGCTAGATCAGTGCATTTGCATGCAAATATGCGAAATTGGCACGAAAACTCCGATTCGGCAATCACGATCACGATTTATTCGAGCTTATGTCAGATTCGACGATTATTCGTTTCACAAATGACTTTCTGTACGGAATCGCTGTTTAGCGTGCTAGATTAGTGCATTTGTTTGCAAATATGCGAAATTGGCACGGAAACTCCGATTCGGCAAGCACGACCACGATTTATACGAGCTTATGTCAGATTCGACGATTCTTCGTTTCAGAAGTGTATTTCTGTGCGGAATCGCTGTTTCGCGTGCTAGATCAGTGCATTTGTATTCAAATATGCGAAATTGGTACGGAAACTCCGATTCGGCGAGCACGACCACGATTTATTCGAGCTTATGTCAGATTCGACGATTCTTCGTTTGAGAAGTGTATTTCTGTGCGGAATCGCTGTTTCGCGCGCTAGATCAGTGCATTTGCATGCAAGTATGAGAAATTGGAACAGAAACTCCGACCCGGCAATCAGGATCACGATTTATTCGAGCTTATGTCAGATTCGACGATTATTCGTTTCACAAATGAATTTCTGTACGGAATCGCAGTTTAGCGTGCTAGATCAGTGCATTTGTATGCAAATATGCGAAATTGGTACGGAAACTCCGATTCGGCGAGCACGACCACGATTTATTCGAGCTTATGTCAGATTCGACGATTCTTCGTTTGAGAAGTGTATTTCTGTGCGGAATCGCTGTTTCGCGCGCTAGATCAGTGCATTTGCATGCAAGTATGAGAAATTGGAATACAAACTCCGACCCGGCAATCAGGATCAAGATTTATTCGAGCTTATGTCAGATTCAACGATTCTTCGTTTCAGAAGTGTATTTCTGTGCGGAATCGCTGTTTCGCGTGCCAGATCAGTGCATTTGCATGCAAATATGCGAAATTGGCACAGAAACTCCGACCCGTCAAGCACAATCACAATTTATTCGAGCCTATGTCAGATTCGACGATTCTTCGTTTCAGAAGTGTATTTCTGTGCGGAATCACTGTTTCGCGCGCTAGATCAGTGCATTTGCATGCAAATATGCGAAATTGGTACGGAAACTCCGATTCGGCGAGCACGACCACGATTTATTCGAGCTTATGTCAGATTCGACGATTCTTCGTTTCAGTAGTGTATTTCTGTGCGGAATCGCTGTTTCGCGCGCTAGATCAGTGCATTTGCATGCAAGTATGAGAAATTGGAATAGAAACTCCGACCCGGCAATCAGGATCACGATTTATTCGAGCTTATGTCAGATTCGACGATTCTTCGTTTCAGAAGTGTATTTCTGTGCGGAATCGCTGTTTCGCGCGCTAGATCAGTGCATTTGCATGCAAATATGCGAAATTGGCACGAAAACTCCGATTCGGCAATCACGATCACGATTTATTCGAGCTTATGTCAGATTCGACGATTATTCGTTTCACAAATGACTTTCTGTACGGAATCGCTGTTTAGCGTGCTAGATTAGTGCATTTGTTTGCAAATATGCGAAATTGGCACGGAAACTCCGATTCGGCAAGCACGACCACGATTTATACGAGCTTATGTCAGATTCGACGATTCTTCGTTTCAGAAGTGTATTTCTGTGCGGAATCGCTGTTTCGCGTGCTAGATCAGTGCATTTGTATTCAAATATGCGAAATTGGTACGGAAACTCCGATTCGGCGAGCACGACCACGATTTATTCGAGCTTATGTCAGATTCGACGATTCTTCGTTTGAGAAGTGTATTTCTGTGCGGAATCGCTGTTTCGCGCGCTAGATCAGTGCATTTGCATGCAAGTATGAGTAATTGGAACAGAAACTCCGACCCGGCAATCAGGATCACGATTTATTCGAGCTTATGTCAGATTCGACGATTATTCGTTTCACAAATGAATTTCTGTACGGAATCGCAGTTTAGCGTGCTAGATCAGTGCATTTGTATGCAAATATGCGAAATTGGTACGGAAACTCCGATTCGGCGAGCACGACCACGATTTATTCGAGCTTATGTCAGATTCGACGATTCTTCGTTTGAGAAGTGTATTTCTGTGCGGAATCGCTGTTTCGCGCGCTAGATCAGTGCATTTGCATGCAAGTATGAGAAATTGGAATACAAACTCCGACCCGGCAATCAGGATCAAGATTTATTCGAGCTTATGTCAGATTCAACGATTCTTCGTTTCAGAAGTGTATTTCTGTGCGGAATCGCTGTTTCGCGTGCCAGATCAGTGCATTTGCATGCAAATATGCGAAATTGGCACAGAAACTCCGACCCGTCAAGCACAATCACAATTTATTCGAGCCTATGTCAGATTCGACGATTCTTCGTTTCAGAAGTGTATTTCTGTGCGGAATCACTGTTTCGCGCGCTAGATCAGTGCATTTGCATGCAAATATGCGAAATTGGCACGAAAACTCCGATTCGGCAAGCACGACCACGATTTATTCGAGATTATGTCAGATTCGACGATTCTTCGTTTGAGAAGTGTATTTCTGTGCGGAATCTCTGTTTCGCGCGCTAGATCAGTGCATTTGCATGCAAATATGCGAAATTGGCACGAAAACTCCGATTCGGCAAGCACGACCACGATTTATTCGAGCTTATGTCGGATTCGACGATTATTCGTTTCACAAATGAATTTCTGTGCGGAATCGCTGTTGCGCGTGCTAGATCAGTGCATTTGCATGCAAGTATGCGAAATTGGCACGAAAACTCTGATTCGGCAAGCACGATCACGATTTATTCGAGCTTATGTCAGATTCGACGATTATTCGTTTCACAAATGACTTTCTGTACGGAATCGCTGTTTAGCGTGCTAGATTAGTGCATTTGTTTGCAAATATGCGAAATTGGCACGGAAACTCCGATTCGGCAAGCACGACCACGATTTATACGAGCTTATGTTAGATTCGACGATTCTTCGTTTCAGAAGTGTATTTCTGTGCGGAATCGCTGTTTCGCGTGCTAGATCAGTGCATTTGTATTCAAATATGCGAAATTGGTACGGAAACTCCGATTCGGCGAGCACGACCACGATTTATTCGAGCTTATGTCAGATTCGACGATTCTTCGTTTGAGAAGTGTATTTCTGTGCGGAATCGCTGTTTCGCGCGCTAGATCAGTGCATTTGCATGCAAGTATGAGAAATTGGAATACAAACTCCGACCCGGCAATAAGGATCAAGATTTATTCGAGCTTATGTCAGATTCACGATTCTTCGTTTCAGAAGTGTATTTCTGTGCGGAATCGCTGTTTCGCGTGCCAGATCAGTGCATTTGCATGCAAATATGCGAAATTGGCACAGAAACTCCGACCCGTCAAGCACAATCACAATTTATTCGAGCCTATGTCAGATTCGACGATTGTTCGTTTCAGAAGTGTATTTATGTGCGGAATCACTGTTTCGCGCGCTAGATCAGTGCATTTGCATGCAAATATGCGAAATTGGCACGAAAACTCCGATTCGGCAAGCACGACCACGATTTATTCGAGATTATGTCAGATTCGACGATTCTTCGTTTGAGAAGTGTATTTCTGTGCGGAATCTCTGTTTCGCGCGCTAGATCAGTGCATTTGCATGCAAATATGCGAAATTGGCAAGAAAACTCCGATTCGGCAAGCACGACCACGATTTATTCGGGATTATGTCAGATTCGACGATTCTTCGTTTGAGAAGTGTATTTCTGTGCGGAATCGCTGTTTCGCGCGCTAGATCAGTGCATTTGCAATCAAGTATGAGAAATTGGAATAGAAACTCCGACCCGGCAAGCACGATCACCGTTTATTCGAGCTTATGTCAGATTCGACGCTTCTTCGTTTCAGAAGTGTATTTCTGTGCGGAATCACTGTTTCGCGTGCCAGATCAGTGCATTTGCATGCAAATATGCGAAATTGGCACGAAAACTCTGATTCGGCAAGCACGATCACGATTTATTCGAGCTTATGTCAGATTCGACGATTATTCGTTTCACAAATGAATTTCTGTACGGAATCGCTGTTTAGCGTGCTAGATCACTGCATTTGTATGCAGATATGCGAAATTGGCACGGAAACTCCGATTCGGCAAACACGACCACGATTTATTCGAGATTATGTCAGATTCGACAATTCTTCGTTTGAGAAGTGTATTTCTGTGCGGAATCTCTGTTTCGCGCGCTAGATCAGTGCATTTGCATACAAATATGCGAAATTGGTACGAAAACTCCGATTCGGCAAGCACGATCACGATTTATTCGAGCTTATGTCAGATTCGACGATTATTCGTTTCACAAATGAATTTCTGTACGGAATCGCTGTTTAGCGTGCTAGATCAGTGCATTCGATGCAAATATGCGAAATTGGTACGGAAACTCCGATTCGGCGAGCACGACCACGATTTATTCGAGCTTATGTCAGATTCGACGATTCTTCGTTCCAGAAGTGTATTTCTGTGCGGAATCGCTGTTTCGCGCGCTAGATCAGTGCATTTGCATGCAAGTATGAGAAATTGGAATAGAAACTCCGACCCGGCAATCAGGATCACGATTTATTCGAGCTTATGTCAGATTCGACGATTCTTCGTTTCAGAAGTGTATTTCTGTGCGGAATCGCTGTTTCGCGCGCTAGATCAGTGTATTTGCATGCAAATATGCGAAATTGGCACGAAAACTCCGATTCGGCAATCACGATCACGATTTATTCGAGCTTATGTCAGATTCGACGATTATTCGTTTCACAAATGACTTTCTGTACGGAATCGCTGTTTAGCGTGCTAGATTAGTGCATTTGTATGCAAATATGCGAAATTGGCACGGAAACTCCGATTCGGCAAGCACGACCACGATTTATACGAGCTTATGTCAGATTCGACGATTCTTCGTTTCAGAAGTGTATTTCTGTGCGGAATCGCTGTTTCGCGTGCTAGATCAGTGCATTTGTATGCAAATATGCGAAATTGGTACGGAAACTCCGATTCGGCGAGCACGACCACGATTTATTCGAGCTTATGTCAGATTCGACGATTCTTCGTTTGAGAAGTGTATTTCTGTGCGGAATCGCTGTTTCGCGCGCTAGATCAGTGCATTTGCATGCAAGTATGAGAAATTGGAATAGAAACTCCGAACCGGCAATCAGGATCACGATTTATTCGAGCTTATGTCAGATTCGACGATTATTCGTTTCACAAATGAATTTCTGTACGGAATCGCAGTTTAGCGTGCTAGATCAGTGCATTTGTATGCAAATATGCGAAATTGGTACGGAAACTCCGATTCGGCGAGCACGACCACGATTTATTCGAGCTTATGTCAGATTCGACGATTCTTCGTTTGAGAAGTGTATTTCTGTGCGGAATCGCTGTTTCGCGCGCTAGATCAGTGCATTTGCATGCAAGTATGAGAAATTGGAATACAAACTCCGACCCGGCAATCAGGATCAAGATTTATTCGAGCTTATGTCAGATTCAACGATTCTTCGTTTCAGAAGTGTATTTCTGTGCGGTATCGCTGTTTCGCGTGCCAGATCAGTGCATTTGCATGCAAATATGCGAAATTGGCACAGAAACTCCGACCCGTCAAGCACAATCACAATTTATTCGAGCCTATGTCAGATTCGACGATTCTTCGTTTCAGAAGTGTATTTCTGTGCGGAATCACTGTTTCGCGCGCTAGATCAGTGCATTTGCATGCAAATATGCGAAATTGGCACGAAAACTCCGATTCGGCAAGCACGACCACGATTTATTCGAGATTATGTCAGATTCGACGATTCTTCGTTTGAGAAGTGTATTTCTGTGCGGAATCTCTGTTTCGCGCGCTAGATCAGTGCATTTGCATGCAAATATGCGAAATTGGCACGAAAACTCCGATTCGGCAAGCACGACCACGATTTATTCGAGCTTATGTCGGATTCGACGATTATTCGTTTCACAAATGAATTTCTGTGCGGAATCGCTGTTGCGCGTGCTAGATCAGTGCATTTGCATGCAAGTATGCGAAATTGGCACGAAAACTCTGATTCGGCAAGCACGATCACGATTTATTCGAGCTTATGTCAGATTCGACGATTATTCGTTTCACAAATGAATTTCTGTACGGAATCGCTGTTTAGCGTGCTAGATCAGTGCATTTGTATGCAAATATGCGAAATTGGCACGGAAACTCCGATTCGGCAAGCACGACCACGATTTATACGAGCTTATGTCAGATTCGACGATTCTTCGTTTCAGAAGTGTATTTCTGTGCGGAATCGCTGTTTCGCGCGCTAGATCAGTGCATTTGCATGCAAGTATGAGAAATTGGAATAGAAACTCCGACCCGGCAATCAGGATCACGATTTATTCGAGCTTATGTCAGATTCGACGATTCTTCGTTTGAGAAGTGTATTTCTGTGCGGAATCGCTGTTTCGCGTGCCAGATCAGTGCATTTGCATGCAAATATGCGAAATTGGCACAGAAACTCCGACCCGTCAAGCACAATCACAATTTATTCGAGCCTATGTCAGATTCGACGATTCTTCGTTTCAGAAGTGTATTTCTGTGCGGAATCACTGTTTCGCGCGCTAGATCAGTGCATTTGCATGCAAATATGCGAAATTGGCACGAAAACTCCGATTCGGCAAGCACGACCACGATTTATTCGAGATTATGTCAGATTCGACGATTCTTCGTTTGAGAAGTGTATTTCTGTGCGGAATCTCTGTTTCGCGCGCTAGATCAGTGCATTTGCATGCAAATATGCGAAATTGGCAAGAAAACTCCGATTCGGCAAGCACGACCACGATTTATTCGAGATTATGTCAGATTCGACGATTCTTCGTTTGAGAAGTGTATTTCTGTGCGGAATCGCTGTTTCGCGCGCTAGATCAGTGCATTTGCAATCAAGTATGAGAAATTGGAATAGAAACTCCGACCCGGCAAGCACGATCACCGTTTATTCGAGCTTATGTCAGATTCGACGCTTCTTCGTTTCAGAAGTGTATTTCTGTGCGGAATCGCTGTTTCGCGTGCCAGATCAGTGCATTTGCATGCAAATATGCGAAATTGGCACAGAAACTCCGACCCGTCAAGCACAATCACAATTTATTCGAGCCTATGTCAGATTCGACGATTCTTCGTTTCAGAAGTGTATTTCTGTGCGGAATCGCTCTTTCGCGCGCTAGATCAGTGCATTTGCATGCAAGTATGCGAAATTGGCACGAAAACTCTGATTCGGCAAGCACGATCACGATTTATTCGAGCTTATGTCAGATTCGACGATTATTCGTTTCACAAATGAATTTCTGTACGGAATCGCTGTTTAGCGTGCTAGATCAGTGCATTTGTATGCAGATATGCGAAATTGGCACGGAAACTCCGATTCGGCAAACACGACCACGATTTATTCGAGATTATGTCAGATTCGACAATTCTTCGTTTGAGAAGTGTATTTCTGTGCGGAATCTCTGTTTCGCGCGCTAGATCAGTGCATTTGCATACAAATATGCGAAATTGGTACGAAAACTCCGATTCGGCAAGCACGATCACGATTTATTCGAGCTTATGTCAGATTCGACGATTATTCGTTTCACAAATGAATTTCTGTACGGAATCGCTGTTTAGCGTGCTAGATCAGTGCATTCGATGCAAATATGCGAAATTGGTACGGAAACTCCGATTCGGCGAGCACGACCACGATTTATTCGAGCTTATGTCAGATTCGACGATTCTTCGTTTCAGAAGTGTATTTCTGTGCGGAATCGCTGTTTCGCGCGCTAGATCAGTGCATTTGCATGCAAGTTTGAGAAATTGGAATAGAAACTCCGACCCGGCAATCAGGATCACGATTTATTCGAGCTTATGTCAGATTCGACGATTCTTCGTTTCAGAAGTGTATTTCTGTGCGGAATCGCTGTTTCGCGCGCTAGATCAGTGCATTTGCATGCAAATATGCGAAATTGGCACGAAAACTCCGATTCGGCAATCACGATCACGATTTATTCGAGCTTATGTCAGATTCGACGATTATTCGTTTCACAAATGACTTTCTGTACGGAATCGCTGTTTAGCGTGCTAGATTAGTGCATTTGTATGCAAATATGCGAAATTGGCACGGAAACTCCGATTCGGCAAGCACGACCACGATTTATACGAGCTTATGTCAGATTCGACGAGTCTTCGTTTCAGAAGTGTATTTCTGTGCGGAATCGCTGTTTCGCGTGCTAGATCAGTGCATTTGTATGCAAATATGCGAAATTGGTACGGAAACTCCGATTCGGCGAGCACGACCACGATTTATTCGAGCTTATGTCAGATTCGACGATTCTTCGTTTGAGAAGTGTATTTCTGTGCGGAATCGCTGTTTCGCGCGCTAGATCAGTGCATTTGCATGCAAGTATGAGAAATTGGAATAGAAACTCCGAACCGGCAATCAGGATCACGATTTATTCGAGCTTATGTCAGATTCGACGATTATTCGTTTCACAAATGAATTTCTGTACGGAATCGCAGTTTAGCGTGCTAGATCAGTGCATTTGTATGCAAATATGCGAAATTGGTACGGAAACTCCGATTCGGCGAGCACGTCCACGATTTATTCGAGCTTATGTCAGATTCGACGATTCTTCGTTTGAGAAGTGTATTACTGTGCGGAATCGCTGTTTCGCGCGCTAGATCAGTGCATTTGCATGCAAGTATGAGAAATTGGAATAGAAACTCCGACCCGGCAATCAGGATCAAGATTTATTCGAGCTTATGTCAGATTCGACGATTCTTCGTTTCAGAAGTGTATTTCTGTGCGGAATCGCTGTTTCGCGTGCCAGATCAGTGCATTTGCATGCAAATATGCGAAATTGGCACGAAAACTCTGATTCGGCAAGCACGACCACGATCTATTCGAGCTTATGTCAGATTCGACGATTCTTCGTTTGAGAAGTGTATTTCTGTGCGGAATCGCTGTTTCGCGTGCCAGATCAGTGCATTTGCATGCAAGTATGCGAAATTGGCACGAAAACTCTGATTCGGCAAGCACGATCACGATTTATTCGAGCTTATGTCAGATTCGACGATTATTCGTAACACAAATGAATTTCTGTACGGAATCGCTGTTTAGCGTGCTAGATCAGTGCATTTGTATGCAAACATGCGAAATTGGCACGGAAACTCCGATTCGGCAAGCACGACCACGATTTATTCGAGATTATGTCAGATTCGACGATTCTTCGTTTGAGAAGTGTATTTCTGTGCGGAATCGCTGTTTCGCGCGCTAGATCAGTGCATTTGTATGCAAATATGCGAAATTGGTACGAAAACTCCGATTCGGCAAGCACGATCACGATTTATTCGAGCTTATGTCAGATTCGACGATTATTCGTTTCACAAATGAATTTCTGTACGGAATCGCTGTTTAGCGTGCTAGATCAGTGCATTTGTATGCAAATATGCGAAATTGGTACGGAAACTCCGATTCGGCGAGCACGACCACGATTTATTCGAGATTATGTCAGATTCGACGATTCTTCGTTTGAGAAGTGTATTTCTGTGCGGAATCGCTGTTTCGCGCGCTAGATCAGTGCATTTGCATGCAAGTATGAGAAATTGGAATAGAAACTCCGACCCGGCAATCAGGATCACGATTTATTCGAGCTAATGTCAGATTCGACGATTCTTCGTTTCAGAAGTGTATTTCTGTGCGGAATCGCTGTTTCGCGCGCTAGATCAGTGCATTTGCATGCAAATATGTGAAATTGGCACGAAAACTCCGATTCGGCAAACACGATCACGATTTATTCGAGCTTATGTCAGATTCGACGATTATTCGTTTCACAAATGACTTTCTGTAGGGAATCGCTGTTTAGCGTGCTAGATCAGTGCATTTGTATGCAAATATGCGAAATCGGCACGGAAACTCCGACTCGGCAAGCACGACCACGATTTATACGAGCTTTTGTCAGCTTCGACGATTCTTCGTTTCAGAAGTGTATTTCTGTGCGGAATCGCTGTTTCGCGTGCTAGATCAGTGCATTTGTATGCAAATATGCGAAATTGGTACGGAAACTCCGATTCGGCGAGCACGACCACGATTTATTCGAGCTTATGTCAGATTCGACGATTCTTCGTTTGAGTAGTGTATTTCTGTGCGGAATCGCTGTTTCGCGCGCTAGATCAGTGCATTTGCATGCAAGTATGAGAAATTGGAATAGAAACTCCGACCCGGCAATCAGGATCACGATTTATTCGAGTTTATGTCAGATTCGACGATTCTTCGTTTGAGAAGTGTATTTCTGTGCGGAATCGCTGTTTCGCGCGCTAGATCAGTGCATTTGTATTCAAATATGCGAAATTGGTACGGAAACTCCGATTCGGCGAGCACGACCACGATTTATTCGAGCTTATGTCAGATTCGACGATTCTTCGTTTGAGAAGTGTATTTCTGTGCGGAATCGCTGTTTCGCGCGCTAGATCAGTGCATTTGCATGCAAGTATGAGAAATTGGAACAGAAACTCCGACCCGGCAATCAGGATCACGATTTATTCGAGCTTATGTCAGATTCGACGATTATTCGTTTCACAAATGAATTTCTGTACGGAATCGCAGTTTAGCGTGCTAGATCAGTGCATTTGTATGCAAATATGCGAAATTGGTACGGAAACTCCGATTCGGCGAGCACGACCACGATTTATTCGAGCTTATGTCAGATTCGACGATTCTTCGTTTGAGAAGTGTATTTCTGTGCGGAATCGCTGTTTCGCGCGCTAGATCAGTGCATTTGCATGCAAGTATGAGAAATTGGAATACAAACTCCGACCCGTCAAGCACAATCACAATTTATTCGAGCCTATGTCAGATTCGACGATTCTTCGTTTCAGAAGTGTATTTCTGTGCGGAATCACTGTTTCGCGCGCTAGATCAGTGCATTTGCATGCAAATATGCGAAATTGGTACGGAAACTCCGATTCGGCGAGCACGACCACGATTTATTCGAGCTTATGTCAGATTCGACGATTCTTCGTTTCAGTAGTGTATTTCTGTGCGGAATCGCTGTTTCGCGCGCTAGATCAGTGCATTTGCATGCAAGTATGAGAAATTGGAATAGAAACTCCGACCCGGCAATCAGGATCACGATTTATTCGAGCTTATGTCAGATTCGACGATTCTTCGTTTCAGAAGTGTATTTCTGTGCGGAATCGCTGTTTCGCGCGCTAGATCAGTGCATTTGCATGCAAATATGCGAAATTGGCACGAAAACTCCGATTCGGCAATCACGATCACGATTTATTCGAGCTTATGTCAGATTCGACGATTATTCGTTTCACAAATGACTTTCTGTACGGAATCGCTGTTTAGCGTGCTAGATTAGTGCATTTGTTTGCAAATATGCGAAATTGGCACGGAAACTCCGATTCGGCAAGCACGACCACGATTTATACGAGCTTATGTCAGATTCGACGATTCTTCGTTTCAGAAGTGTATTTCTGTGCGGAATCGCTGTTTCGCGTGCTAGATCAGTGCATTTGTATTCAAATATGCGAAATTGGTACGGAAACTCCGATTCGGCGAGCACGACCACGATTTATTCGAGCTTATGTCAGATTCGACGATTCTTCGTTTGAGAAGTGTATTTCTGTGCGGAATCGCTGTTTCGCGCGCTAGATCAGTGCATTTGCATGCAAGTATGAGAAATTGGAACAGAAACTCCGACCCGGCAATCAGGATCACGATTTATTCGAGCTTATGTCAGATTCGACGATTATTCGTTTCACAAATGAATTTCTGTACGGAATCGCAGTTTAGCGTGCTAGATCAGTGCATTTGTATGCAAATATGCGAAATTGGTACGGAAACTCCGATTCGGCGAGCACGACCACGATTTATTCGAGCTTATGTCAGATTCGACGATTCTTCGTTTGAGAAGTGTATTTCTGTGCGGAATCGCTGTTTCGCGCGCTAGATCAGTGCATTTGCATGCAAATATGCGAAATTGGCACAGAAACTCCGACCCGTCAAGCACAATCACAATTTATTCGAGCCTATGTCAGATTCGACGATTCTTCGTTTCAGAAGTGTATTTCTGTGCGGAATCACTGTTTCGCGCGCTAGATCAGTGCATTTGCATGCAAATATGCGAAATTGGCACGAAAACTCCGATTCGGCAAGCACGACCACGATTTATTCGAGATTATGTCAGATTCGACGATTCTTCGTTTGAGAAGTGTATTTCTGTGCGGAATCTCTGTTTCGCGCGCTAGATCAGTGCATTTGCATGCAAATATGCGAAATTGGCACGAAAACTCCGATTCGGCAAGCACGACCACGATTTATTCGAGCTTATGTCGGATTCGACGATTATTCGTTTCACAAATGAATTTCTGTGCGGAATCGCTGTTGCGCGTGCTAGATCAGTGCATTTGCATGCAAGTATGCGAAATTGGCACGAAAACTCTGATTCGGCAAGCACGATCACGATTTATTCGAGCTTATGTCAGATTCGACGATTATTCGTTTCACAAATGAATTTCTGTGCGGAATCGCTGTTGCGCGTGCTAGATCAGTGCATTTGCATGCAAGTATGCGAAATTGGCACGAAAACTCTGATTCGGCAAGCACGATCACGATTTATTCGAGCTTATGTCAGATTCGACGATTCTTCGTTTGAGAAGTGTATTTCTGTGCGGAATCGCTGTTTCGCGCGCTAGATCAGTGCATTTGCATGCAAGTATGAGAAATTGGAATACAAACTCCGACCCGGCAATCAGGATCAAGATTTATTCGAGCTTATGTCAGATTCAACGATTCTTCGTTTCAGAAGTGTATTTCTGTGCGGAATCGCTGTTTCGCGTGCCAGATCAGTGCATTTGCATGCAAATATGCGAAATTGGCACAGAAACTCCGACCCGTCAAGCACAATCACAATTTATTCGAGCCTATGTCAGATTCGACGATTCTTCGTTTCAGAAGTGTATTTCTGTGCGGAATCACTGTTTCGCGCGCTAGATCAGTGCATTTGCATGCAAATATGCGAAATTGGCACGAAAACTCCGATTCGGCAAGCACGACCACGATTTATTCGAGATTATGTCAGATTCGACGATTCTTCGTTTGAGAAGTGTATTTCTGTGCGGAATCTCTGTTTCGCGCGCTAGATCAGTGCATTTGCATGCAAATATGCGAAATTGGCACGAAAACTCCGATTCGGCAAGCACGACCACGATTTATTCGAGCTTATGTCGGATTCGACGATTATTCGTTTCACAAATGAATTTCTGTGCGGAATCGTTGTTGCGCGTGCTAGATCAGTGCATTTGCATGCAAGTATGCGAAATTGGCACGAAAACTCTGATTCGGCAAGCACGATCACGATTTATTCGAGCTTATGTCAGATTCGACGATTATTCGTTTCACAAATGAATTTCTGTACGGAATCGCTGTTTAGCGTGCTAGATCAGTGCATTTGTATGCAAATATGCGAAATTGGTACGGAAACTCCGATTCGGCGAGCACGACCACGATTTATTCGAGCTTATGTCAGATTCGACGATTCTTCGTTTCAGTAGTGTATTTCTGTGCGGAATCGCTGTTTCGCGCTCTAGATCAGTGCATTTGCATGCAAGTATGAGAAATTGGAATAGAAACTCCGACCCGGCAATCAGGATCACGATTTATTCGAGCTTATGTCAGATTCGACGATTCTTCGTTTCAGAAGTGTATTTCTGTGCGGAATCGCTGTTTCGCGCGCTAGATCAGTGCATTTGCATGCAAATATGCGAAATTGGCACGAAAACTCCGATTCGGCAATCACGATCACGATTTATTCGAGCTTATGTCAGATTCGACGATTATTCGTTTCACAAATGACTTTCTGTACGGAATCGCTGTTTAGCGTGCTAGATTAGTGCATTTGTTTGCAAATATGCGAAATTGGCACGGAAACTCCGAACCGGCAATCAGGATCACGATTTATTCGAGCTTATGTCAGATTCGACGATTATTCGTTTGACAAATGAATTTCTGTACGGAATCGCAGTTTAGCGTGCTAGATCAGTGCATTTGTATGCAAATATGCGAAATTGGTACGGAAACTCCGATTCGGCGAGCACGTCCACGATTTATTCGAGCTTATGTCAGATTCGACGATTCTTCGTTTGAGAAGTGTATTACTGTGCGGAATCGCTGTTTCGCGCGCTAGATCAGTGCATTTGCATGCAAGTATGAGAAATTGGAATAGAAACTCCGACCCGGCAATCAGGATCAAGATTTATTCGAGCTTATGTCAGATTCGACGATTCTTCGTTTCAGAAGTGTATTTCTGTGCGGAATCGCTGTTTCGCGTGCCAGATCAGTGCATTTGCATGCAAATATGCGAAATTGGCACAGAAACTCCGACCCGTCAAGCACAATCACAATTTATTCGAGCTTATGTCGGATTCGACGATTATTCGTTTCACAAATCAATTTCTGTGCGGAATCGCTGTTGCGCGTGCTAGATCAGTGCATTTGCATGCAAGTATGCGAAATTGTCACGAAAACTCCGATTCGGCAAGCACGATCACGATTTATTCGAGCTTATGTCGGATTCGACGATTATTCGTTTCACAAATGAATTTCTGTGCGGAATCGCTGTTGCGCGTGCTAGATCAGTGCATTTGCATGCAAGTATGCGAAATTGGCACGAAAACTCTGATTCGGCAAGCACGACCACGATCTATTCGAGCTTATGTCAGATTCGACGATTCTTCGTTTGAGAAGTGTATTTCTGTGCGGAATCGCTGTTTCGCGTGCCAGATCAGTGCATTTGCATGCAAGTATGCGAAATTGGCACGAAAACTCTGATTCGGCAAGCACGATCACGATTTATTCGAGCTTATGTCAGATTCGACGATTATTCGTAACACAAATGAATTTCTGTACGGAATCGCTGTTTAGCGTGCTAGATCAGTGCATTTGTATGCAAACATGCGAAATTGGCACGGAAACTCCGATTCGGCAAGCACGACCACGATTTATTCGAGATTATGTCAGATTCGACGATTCTTCGTTTGAGAAGTGTATTTCTGTGCGGAATCGCTGTTTCGCGCGCTAGATCAGTGCATTTGTATGCAAATATGCGAAATTGGTACGAAAACTCCGATTCGGCAAGCACGATCACGATTTATTCGAGCTTATGTCAGATTCGACGATTATTCGTTTCACAAATGAATTTCTGTACGGAATCGCTGTTTAGCGTGCTAGATCAGTGCATTTGTATGCAAATATGCGAAATTGGTACGGAAACTCCGATTCGGCGAGCACGACCACGATTTATTCGAGATTATGTCAGATTCGACGATTCTTCGTTTGAGAAGTGTATTTCTGTGCGGAATCGCTGTTTCGCGCGCTAGATCAGTGCATTTGCATGCAAGTATGAGAAATTGGAATAGAAACTCCGACCCGGCAATCAGGATCACGATTTATTCGAGCTAATGTCAGATTCGACGATTCTTCGTTTCAGAAGTGTATTTCTGTGCGGAATCGCTGTTTCGCGCGCTAGATCAGTGCATTTGCATGCAAATATGCGAAATTGGCACGAAAACTCCGATTCGGCAAACACGATCACGATTTATTCGAGCTTATGTCAGATTCGACGATTATTCGTTTCACAAATGACTTTCTGTAGGGAATCGCTGTTTAGCGTGCTAGATCAGTGCATTTGTATGCAAATATGCGAAATTGGCACGGAAACTCCGACTCGGCAAGCACGACCACGATTTATACGAGCTTTTGTCAGCTTCGACGATTCTTCGTTTCAGAAGTGTATTTCTGTGCGGAATCGCTGTTTCGCGTGCTAGATCAGTGCATTTGTATGCAAATATGCGAAATTGGTACGGAAACTCCGATTCGGCGAGCACGACCACGATTTATTCGAGCTTATGTCAGATTCGACGATTCTTCGTTTGAGTAGTGTATTTCTGTGCGGAATCGCTGTTTCGCGCGCTAGATCAGTGCATTGCATGCAAGTATGAGAAATTGGAATAGAAACTCCGACCCGGCAATCAGGATCACGATTTATTCGAGTTTATGTCAGATTCGACGATTCTTCGTTTGAGAAGTGTATTTCTGTGCGGAATCGCTGTTTCGCGCGCTAGATCAGTGCATTTGTATTCAAATATGCGAAATTGGTACGGAAACTCCGATTCGGCGAGCACGACCACGATTTATTCGAGCTTATGTCAGATTCGACGATTCTTCGTTTGAGAAGTGTATTTCTGTGCGGAATCGCTGTTTCGCGCGCTAGATCAGTGCATTTGCATGCAAGTATGAGAAATTGGAACAGAAACTCCGACCCGGCAATCAGGATCACGATTTATTCGAGCTTATGTCAGATTCGACGATTATTCGTTTCACAAATGAATTTCTGTACGGAATCGCAGTTTAGCGTGCTAGATCAGTGCATTTGTATGCAAATATGCGAAATTGGTACGGAAACTCCGATTCGGCGAGCACGACCACGATTTATTCGAGCTTATGTCAGATTCGACGATTCTTCGTTTGAGAAGTGTATTTCTGTGCGGAATCGCTGTTTCGCGCGCTAGATCAGTGCATTTGCATGCAAGTATGAGAAATTGGAATACAAACTCCGACCCGGCAATCAGGATCAAGATTTATTCGAGCTTATGTCAGATTCAACGATTCTTCGTTTCAGAAGTGTATTTCTGTGCGGAATCGCTGTTTCGCGTGCCAGATCAGTGCATTTGCATGCAGATATGCGAAATTGGCACAGAAACTCCGACCCGTCAAGCACAATCACAATTTATTCGAGCCTATGTCAGATTCGACGATTCTTCGTTTCAGAAGTGTATTTCTGTGCGGAATCACTGTTTCGCGCGCTAGATCAGTGCATTTGCATGCAAATATGCGAAATTGGTACGGAAACTCCGATTCGGCGAGCACGACCACGATTTATTCGAGCTTATGTCAGATTCGACGATTCTTCGTTTCAGTAGTGTATTTCTGTGCGGAATCGCTGTTTCGCGCGCTAGATCAGTGCATTTGCATGCAAGTATGAGAAATTGGAATAGAAACTCCGACCCGGCAATCAGGATCACGATTTATTCGAGCTTATGTCAGATTCGACGATTCTTCGTTTCAGAAGTGTATTTCTGTGCGGAATCGCTGTTTCGCGCGCTAGATCAGTGCATTTGCATGCAAATATGCGAAATTGGCACGAAAACTCCGATTCGGCAATCACGATCACGATTTATTCGAGCTTATGTCAGATTCGACGATTATTCGTTTCACAAATGACTTTCTGTACGGAATCGCTGTTTAGCGTGCTAGATTAGTGCATTTGTTTGCAAATATGCGAAATTGGCACGGAAACTCCGATTCGGCAAGCACGACCACGATTTATACGAGCTTATGTCAGATTCGACGATTCTTCGTTTCAGAAGTGTATTTCTGTGCGGAATCGCTGTTTCGCGTGCTAGATCAGTGCATTTGTATTCAAATATGCGAAATTGGTACGGAAACTCCGATTCGGCGAGCACGACCACGATTTATTCGAGCTTATGTCAGATTCGACGATTCTTCGTTTGAGAAGTGTATTTCTGTGCGGAATCGCTGTTTCGCGCGCTAGATCAGTGCATTTGCATGCAAGTATGAGAAATTGGAACAGAAACTCCGACCCGGCAATCAGGATCACGATTTATTCGAGCTTATGTCAGATTCGACGATTATTCGTTTCACAAATGAATTTCTGTACGGAATCGCAGTTTAGCGTGCTAGATCAGTGCATTTGTATGCAAATATGCGAAATTGGTACGGAAACTCCGATTCGGCGAGCACGACCACGATTTATTCGAGCTTATGTCAGATTCGACGATTCTTCGTTTGAGAAGTGTATTTCTGTGCGGAATCGCTGTTTCGCGCGCTAGATCAGTGCATTTGCATGCAAGTATGAGAAATTGGAATACAAACTCCGACCCGGCAATCAGGATCAAGATTTATTCGAGCTTATGTCAGATTCAACGATTCTTCGTTTCAGAAGTGTATTTCTGTGCGGAATCGCTGTTTCGCGTGCCAGATCAGTGCATTTGCATGCAAATATGCGAAATTGGCACAGAAACTCCGACCCGTCAAGCACAATCACAATTTATTCGAGCCTATGTCAGATTCGACGATTCTTCGTTTCAGAAGTGTATTTCTGTGCGGAATCACTGTTTCGCGCGCTAGATCAGTGCATTTGCATGCAAATATGCGAAATTGGTACGGAAACTCCGATTCGGCGAGCAAGACCACGATTTATTCGAGCTTATGTCAGATTCGACGATTCTTCGTTTCAGTAGTGTATTTCTGTTCGGAATCGCTGTTTCGCGCGCTAGATCAGTGCATTTGCATGCAAGTATGAGAAATTGGAATAGAAACTCCGACCCGGCAATCAGGATCACGATTTATTCGAGCTTATGTCAGATTCGACGATTCTTCGTTTCAGAAGTGTATTTCTGTGCGGAATCGCTGTTTCGCGCGCTAGATCAGTGCATTTGCATGCAAATATGCGAAATTGGCACGAAAACTCCGATTCGGCAATCACGATCACGATTTATTCGAGCTTATGTCAGATTCGACGATTATTCGTTTCACAAATGACTTTCTGTACGGAATCGCTGTTTAGCGTGCTAGATTAGTGCATTTGTTTGCAAATATGCGAAATTGGCACGGAAACTCCGATTCGGCAAGCACGACCACGATTTATACGAGCTTATGTCAGATTCGACGATTCTTCGTTTCAGAAGTGTATTTCTGTGCGGAATCGCTGTTTCGCGTGCTAGATCAGTGCATTTGTATTCAAATATGCGAAATTGGTACGGAAACTCCGATTCGGCGAGCACGACCACGATTTATTCGAGCTTATGTCAGATTCGACGATTCTTCGTTTGAGAAGTGTATTTCTGTGCGGAATCGCTGTTTCGCGCGCTAGATCAGTGCATTTGCATGCAAGTATGAGAAATTGGAACAGAAACTCCGACCCGGCAATCAGGATCACGATTTATTCGAGCTTATGTCAGATTCGACGATTATTCGTTTCACAAATGAATTTCTGTACGGAATCGCAGTTTAGCGTGCTAGATCAGTGCATTTGTATGCAAATATGCGAAATTGGTACGGAAACTCCGATTCGGCGAGCACGACCACGATTTATTCGAGCTTATGTCAGATTCGACGATTCTTCGTTTGAGAAGTGTATTTCTGTGCGGAATCGCTGTTTCGCGCGCTAGATCAGTGCATTTGCATGCAAATATGCGAAATTGGCACAGAAACTCCGACCCGTCAAGCACAATCACAATTTATTCGAGCCTATGTCAGATTCGACGAATCTTCGTTTCAGAAGTGTATTTCTGTGCGGAATCACTGTTTCGCGCGCTAGATCAGTGCATTTGCATGCAAATATGCGAAATTGGCACGAAAACTCCGATTCGGCAAGCACGACCACGATTTATTCGAGATTATGTCAGATTCGACGATTCTTCGTTTGAGAAGTGTATTTCTGTGCGGAATCTCTGTTTCGCGCGCTAGATCAGTGCATTTGCATGCAAATATGCGAAATTGGCACGAAAACTCCGATTCGGCAAGCACGACCACGATTTATTCGAGCTTATGTCGGACTCGACGATTATTCGTTTCACAAATGAATTTCTGTGCGGAATCGCTGTTGCGCGTGCTAGATCAGTGCATTTGCATGCAAGTATGCGAAATTGGCACGAAAACTCTGATTCGGCAAGCACGATCACGATTTATTCGAGCTTATGTCAGATTCGACGATTATTCGTTTCACAAATGAATTTCTGTGCGGAATCGCTGTTGCGCGTGCTAGATCAGTGCATTTGCATGCAAGTATGCGAAATTGGCACGAAAACTCTGATTCGGCAAGCACGATCACGATTTATTCGAGCTTATGTCAGATTCGACGATTATTCGTTTCACAAATGAATTTCTGTACGGAATCGCTGTTTAGCGTGCTAGATCAGTGCATTTGTATGCAAATATGCGAAATTGGTACGGAAACTCCGATTCGGCGAGCACGACCACGATTTATTCGAGCTTATGTCAGATTCGACGATTCTTCGTTTGAGAAGTGTATTTCTGTGCGGAATCGCTGTTTCGCGTGCCAGATCAGTGCATTTGCATGCAAATATGCGAAATTGGCACAGAAACTCCGACCCGTCAAGCACAATCACAATTTATTCGAGCCTATGTCAGATTCGACGATTCTTCGTTTCAGAAGTGTATTTCTGTGCGGAATCACTGTTTCGCGCGCTAGATCAGTGCATTTGCATGCAAATATGCGAAATTGGCACGAAAACTCCGATTCGGCAAGCACGACCACGATTTATTCGAGATTATGTCAGATTCGACGATTCTTCGTTTGAGAAGTGTATTTCTGTGCGGAATCTCTGTTTCGCGCGCTAGATCAGTGCATTTGCATGCAAATATGCGAAATTGGCAAGAAAACTCCGATTCGGCAAGCACGACCACGATTTATTCGAGATTATGTCAGATTCGACGATTCTTCGTTTGAGAAGTGTATTTCTGTGCGGAATCGCTGTTTCGCGCGCTAGATCAGTGCATTTGCAATCAAGTATGAGAAATTGGAATAGAAACTCCGACCCGGCAAGCACGATCACCGTTTATTCGAGCCTATGTCAGATTCGACGATTCTTCGTTTCAGAAGTGTATTTCTGTGCGGAATCGCTCTTTCGCGCGCTAGATCAGTGCATTTGCATGCAAGTATGCGAAATTGGCACGAAAACTCTGATTCGGCAAGCACGATCACGATTTATTCGAGCTTATGTCAGATTCGACGATTATTCGTTTCACAAATGAATTTCTGTACGGAATCGCTGTTTAGCGTGCTAGATCAGTGCATTTGTATGCAGATATGCGAAATTGGCACGGAAACTCCGATTCGGCAAACACGACCACGATTTATTCGAGATTATGTCAGATTCGACAATTCTTCGTTTGAGAAGTGTATTTCTGTGCGGAATCTCTGTTTCGCGCGCTAGATCAGTGCATTTGCATACAAATATGCGAAATTGGTACGAAAACTCCGATTCGGCAAGCACGATCACGATTTATTCGAGCTTATGTCAGATTCGACGATTATTCGTTTCACAAATGAATTTCTGTACGGAATCGCTGTTTAGCGTGCTAGATCAGTGCATTCGATGCAAATATGCGAAATTGGTACGGAAACTCCGATTCGGCGAGCACGACCACGATTTATTCGAGCTTATGTCAGATTCGACGATTCTTCGTTTCAGAAGTGTATTTCTGTGCGGAATCGCTGTTTCGCGCGCTAGATCAGTGCATTTGCATGCAAGTTTGAGAAATTGGAATAGAAACTCCGACCCGGCAATCAGGATCACGATTTATTCGAGCTTATGTCAGATTCGACGATTCTTCGTTTCAGAAGTGTATTTCTGTGCGGAATCGCTGTTTCGCGCGCTAGATCAGTGCATTTGCATGCAAATATGCGAAATTGGCACGAAAACTCCGATTCGGCAATCACGATCACGATTTATTCGAGCTTATGTCAGATTCGACGATTATTCGTTTCACAAATGAATTTCTGTACGGAATCGCTGTTTAGCGTGCTAGATCAGTGCATTCGATGCAAATATGCGAAATTGGCACGAAAACTCCGATTCGGCAATCACGATCACGATTTATTCGAGCTTATGTCAGATTCGACGATTATTCGTTTCACAAATGACTTTCTGTACGGAATCGCTGTTTAGCGTGCTAGATTAGTGCATTTGTATGCAAATATGCGAAATTGGCACGGAAACTCCGATTCGGCAAGCACGACCACGATTTATACGAGCTTATGTCAGATTCGACGAGTCTTCGTTTCAGAAGTGTATTTCTGTGCGGAATCGCTGTTTCGCGTGCTAGATCAGTGCATTTGTATGCAAATATGCGAAATTGGTACGGAAACTCCGATTCGGCGAGCACGACCACGATTTATTCGAGCTTATGTCAGATTCGACGATTCTTCTTTTGAGAAGTGTATTTCTGTGCGGAATCGCTGTTTCGCGCGCTAGATCAGTGCATTTGCATGCAAGTATGCGAAATTGGCACGAAAACTCTGATTCGGCAAGCACGACCACGATCTATTCGAGCTTATGTCAGATTCGACGATTCTTCGTTTGAGAAGTGTATTTCTGTGCGGAATCGCTGTTTCGCGTGCCAGATCAGTGCATTTGCATGCAAGTATGCGAAATTGGCACGAAAACTCTGATTCGGCAAGCACGATCACGATTTATTCGAGCTTATGTCAGATTCGACGATTATTCGTAACACAAATGAATTTCTGTACGGAATCGCTGTTTAGCGTGCTAGATCAGTGCATTTGTATGCAAACAGGTGAAATTGGCACGGAAACTCCGATTCGGCAAGCACGACCACGATTTATTCGAGATTATGTCAGATTCGACGATTCTTCGTTTGAGAAGTGTATTTCTGTGCGGAATCGCTGTTTCGCGCGCTAGATCAGTGCATTTGTATGCAAATATGCGAAATTGGTACGAAAACTCCGATTCGGCAAGCACGATCACGATTTATTCGAGCTTATGTCAGATTCGACGATTATTCGTTTCACAAATGAATTTCTGTACGGAATCGCTGTTTAGCGTGCTAGATCAGTGCATTTGTATGCAAATATGCGAAATTGGTACGGAAACTCCGATTCGGCGAGCACGACCACGATTTATTCGAGCTTATGTCAGATTCGACGATTCTTCGTTTGAGAAGTGTATTTCTGTGCGGAATCGCTGTTTCGCGCGCTAGATCAGTGCATTTGCATGCAAGTATGAGAAATTGGAACAGAAACTCCGACCCGGCAATCAGGATCACGATTTATTCGAGCTTATGTCAGATTCGACGATTATTCGTTTCACAAATGAATTTCTGTACGGAATCGCAGTTTAGCGTGCTAGATCAGTGCATTTGTATGCAAATATGCGAAATTGGTACGGAAACTCCGATTCGGCGAGCACGACCACGATTTATTCGAGCTTATGTCAGATTCGACGATTCTTCGTTTGAGAAGTGTATTTCTGTGCGGAATCGCTGTTTCGCGCGCTAGATCAGTGCATTTGCATGCAAGTATGAGAAATTGGAATACAAACTCCGACCCGTCAAGCACAATCACAATTTATTCGAGCCTATGTCAGATTCGACGATTCTTCGTTTCAGAAGTGTATTTCTGTGCGGAATCACTGTTTCGCGCGCTAGATCAGTGCATTTGCATGCAAATATGCGAAATTGGTACGGAAACTCCGATTCGGCGAGCACGACCACGATTTATTCGAGCTTATGTCAGATTCGACGATTCTTCGTTTCAGTAGTGTATTTCTGTGCGGAATCGCTGTTTCGCGCGCTAGATCAGTGCATTTGCATGCAAGTATGAGAAATTGGAACAGAAACTCCGACCCGGCAATCAGGATCACGATTTATTCGAGCTTATGTCAGATTCGACGATTATTCGTTTCACAAATGAATTTCTGTACGGAATCGCAGTTTAGCGTGCTAGATCAGTGCATTTGTATGCAAATATGCGAAATTGGTACGGAAACTCCGATTCGGCGAGCACGACCACGATTTATTCGAGCTTATGTCAGATTCGACGATTCTTCGATTGAGAAGTGTATTTCTGTGCGGAATCGCTGTTTCGCGCGCTAGATCAGTGCATTTGCATGCAAATATGCGAAATTGGCACAGAAACTCCGACCCGTCAAGCACAATCACAATTTATTCGAGCCTATGTCAGATTCGACGATTCTTCGTTTCAGAAGTGTATTTCTGTGCGGAATCACTGTTTCGCGCGCTAGATCAGTGCATTTGCATGCAAATATGCGAAATTGGCACGAAAACTCCGATTCGGCAAGCACGACCACGATTTATTCGAGATTATGTCAGATTCGACGATTCTTCGTTTGAGAAGTGTATTTCTGTGCGGAATCTCTGTTTCGCGCGCTAGATCAGTGCATATGCATGCAAATTATGCGAAATTGGCACGAAAACTCCGATTCGGCAAGCACGACCACGATTTATTCGAGCTTATGTCGGATTCGACGATTATTCGTTTCACAAATGAATTTCTGTGCGGAATCGCTGTTGCGCGTGCTAGATCAGTGCATTTGCATGCAAGTATGCGAAATTGGCACGATAACTCTGATTCGGCAAGCACGATCACGATTTATTCGAGCTTATGTCAGATTCGACGATTATTCGTTTCACAAATGAATTTCTGTGCGGAATCGCTGTTGCGCGTGCTAGATCAGTGCATTTGCATGCAAGTATGCGAAATTGGCACGAAAACTCTGATTCGGCAAGCACGATCACGATTTATTCGAGCTTATGTCAGATTCGACGATTATTCGTTTCACAAATGAATTTCTGTACGGAATCGCTGTTTAGCGTGCTAGATCAGTGCATTTGTATGCAGATATGCGAAATTGGCACGGAAACTCCGATTCGGCAAACACGACCACGATTTATTCGAGCTTATGTCAGATTCGACGATTCTTCGTTTGAGAAGTGTATTTCTGTGCGGAATCGCTGTTTCGCGCGCTAGATCAGTGCATTTGCATGCAAGTATGAGAAATTGGAATAGAAACTCCGAACCGGCAATCAGGATCACGATTTATTCGAGCTTATGTCAGATTCGACGATTATTCGTTTCACAAATGAATTTCTGTACGGAATCGCAGTTTAGCGTGCTAGATCAGTGCATTTGTATGCAAATATGCGAAATTGGTACGGAAACTCCGATTCGGCGAGCACGACCACGATTTATTCGAGCTTATGTCAGATTCGACGATTCTTCGTTTGAGAAGTGTATTTCTGTGCGGAATCGCTGTTTCGCGCGCTAGATCAGTGCATTTGCATGCAAGTATGAGAAATTGGAATACAAACTCCGACCCGGCAATCAGGATCAAGATTTATTCGAGCTTATGTCAGATTCAACGATTCTTCGTTTCAGAAGTGTATTTCTGTGCGGAATCGCTGTTTCGCGTGCCAGATCAGTGCATTTGCATGCAAATATGCGAAATTGGCACAGAAACTCCGACCCGTCAAGCACAATCACAATTTATTCGAGCCTATGTCAGATTCGACGATTCTTCGTTTCAGAAGTGTATTTCTGTGCGGAATCACTGTTTCGCGCGCTAGATCAGTGCATTTGCATGCAAATATGCGAAATTGGCACGAAAACTCCGATTCGGCAAGCACGACCACGATTTATTCGAGATTATGTCAGATTCGACGATTCTTCGTTTGAGAAGTGTATTTCTGTGCGGAATCTCTGTTTCGCGCGCTAGATCAGTGCATTTGCATGCAAATATGCGAAATTGGCACGAAAACTCCGATTCGGCAAGCACGACCACGATTTATTCGAGCTTATGTCGGATTCGACGATTATTCGTTTCACAAATGAATTTCTGTGCGGAATCGCTGTTGCGCGTGCTAGATCAGTGCATTTGCATGCAAGTATGCGAAATTGGCACGAAAACTCTGATTCGGCAAGCACGATCACGATTTATTCGAGCTTATGTCAGATTCGACGATTATTCGTTTCACAAATGAATTTCTGTACGGAATCGCTGTTTAGCGTGCTAGATCAGTGCATTTGTATGCAAATATGCGAAATTGGTACGGAAACTCCGATTCGGCGAGCACGACCACGATTTATTCGAGCTTATGTCAGATTCGACGATTCTTCGTTTCAGTAGTGTATTTCTGTGCGGAATCGCTGTTTCGCGCGCTAGATCAGTGCATTTGCATGCAAGTATGAGAAATTGGAATAGAAACTCCGACCCGGCAATCAGGATCACGATTTATTCGAGCTTATGTCAGATTCGACGATTCTTCGTTTCAGAAGTGTATTTCTGTGCGGAATCGCTGTTTCGCGCGCTAGATCAGTGCATTTGCATGCAAATATGCGAAATTGGCACGAAAACTCCGATTCGGCAATCACGATCACGATTTATTCGAGCTTATGTCAGATTCGACGATTATTCGTTTCACAAATGACTTTCTGTACGGAATCGCTGTTTAGCGTGCTAGATTAGTGCATTTGTTTGCAAATATGCGAAATTGGCACGGAAACTCCGATTCGGCGAGCACGACCACGATTTATTCGAGCTTATGTCAGATTCGACGATTCTTCGTTTCAGTAGTGTATTTCTGTGCGGAATCGCTGTTTCGCGCGCTAGATCAGTGCATTTGCATGCAAGTATGAGAAATTGGAATAGAAACTCCGACCCGGCAATCAGGATCACGATTTATTCGAGCTTATGTCAGATTCGACGATTCTTCGTTTCAGAAGTGTATTTCTGTGCGGAATCGCTGTTTCGCGCGCTAGATCAGTGCATTTGCATGCAAATATGCGAAATTGGCACGAAAACTCCGATTCGGCAATCACGATCACGATTTATTCGAGCT
>NW_027469721.1:0-72408 GCF_051020765.1 Lasioglossum baleicum
ATGACTTTTGCATTATGCGTTATGCGATATGCGCTATATGTTATGGGGTATGGGCTATGCTTTATGCGTTATGCGTTTTGCGTTATGCGTTATGCGTTATGCGTTATGCGTTATGCGTTATGCGTTATGCGTTATGCGTTATGCGTTATGCGTTATGCGTTATGCGTTATGCGTTATGCGTTATGCATTATGCGTTATGCGTTATGCGTTATGCGTTATGCGTTATGCGTTATGCGTTATGCGTTATGCGTTATGCGTTATGCGTTATGCGTTATGCGTTATGCGTTATGCGTTATGCGTTATGCGTTATGCGTTATGCGTTATGCGTTATGCGTTATGCGTTATGCGTTATGCGTTATGCGTTATGCGTTATGCGTTATGCGTTATGCGTTATGCGTTATGCGTTATGCGTTATGCGTTATGCGTTATGCGTTATGCGTTATGCGTTATGCGTTATGCGTTATGCGTTATGCGTTATGCGTTATGCGTTATGCGTTATGCGTTATTCGTTATACGTTATGCGTTATGCGTCATGCGTTATGCGTTATGCGATATGCGTTATGCGTTATGCGTTATGCGTTATGCGTTATGCGTTATGCGTTATGCGTTATGCGTTATGCGTTATGCGTTATGCGTTATGCGTTATGCGTTATGCGTTATGCGTTATGCGTTATGCGCTATGCGTTATGCGTTATGCGTTATGCGTTATGCGATTTGCGTTATGCGTTATGCGTTATGCGTTATGCGTTATGCGTTATGCGTTATGCGTTATGCGTTATGCGTTATGCGTTATGCGTTATGCGTTATGCGTTATGCGTTATGCGTTATGCGTTATGCGTTATGCGTTATGCGTTATGCGTTATGCGTTATGCGTTATGCGTTATGCGTTATGCGTTATGCGTTATGCGTTATGCGTTATGCGTTATGCGTTATGCGTTATGCGTTATGCGTTATGCGTTATGCGTTATGCGTTATGCGTTATGCGTTATGCGTTATGCGTTATGCGTTATGCGTTATGCGTTATGCGTTATGCGTTATGCGTTATGCGTTATGCGTTATGCGTTATGCGTTATGCGTTATGCGTTATGCGTTATGCGTTATGCGTTATGCGTTATGCGTTATGCGTTATGCGTTATGCGTTATGCGTTATGCGTTATGCGTTATGCGTTATGCGTTATGCGTTATGCGTTATGCGTTTTGCGTCATGACTTTTGCATTATGACTTTTGCATTATGCGTTATGCGATATGCGCTATATGTTATGGGGTATGGGCTATGCTTTATGCGTTATGCGTTTTGCGTTATGCGTTATGCGTTATGCGTTATGCGTTATGCGTTATGCGTTATGCGTTTTGCGTCATGACTTTTGCATTATGACTTTTGCATTATGCGTTATGCGATATGCGCTATATGTTATGGGTTATGGGCTATGCTTTATGCGTTATGCGTTATGCGTTATGCGTTATGCGTTATGCGTTATGCGTTATGCGTTATGCGTTATGCGTTATGCGTTATGCGTTATGCGTTATGCGTTATGCGTTATGCGTTATGCGTTATGCGTTATGCGTTATGCGTTATGCGTTATGCGTTATGCGTTATGCGTTATGCGTTATGCGTTATGCGTTATGCGTTATGCGTTATGCGTTATGCGTTATGCGTTATGCGTTATGCGTTATGCGTTATGCGTTATGCGTTATGCGTTATGCGTTATGCGTTATGCGTTATGCGTTATGCGTTATGCGTTATGCGTTATGCGTTATGCGTTTTGCGTCATGACTTTTGCATTATGACTTTTGCATTATGCGTTATGCGATATGCGCTATATGTTATGGGGTATGGGCTATGCTTTATGCGTTATGCGTTTTGCGTTATGCGTTATGCGTTATGCGTTATGCGTTATGCGTTATGCGTTATGCGTTATGCGTTATGCGTTATGCGTTATGCGTTATGCGTTATGCGTTATGCGTTATGCATTATGCGTTATGCGTTATGCGTTATGCGTTATGCGTTATGCGTTATGCGTTATGCGTTATGCGTTATGCGTTATGCGTTATGCGTTATGCGTTATGCGTTATGCGTTATGCGTTATGCGTTATGCGTTATGCGTTATGCGTTATGCGTTATGCGTTATGCGTTATGCGTTATGCGTTATGCGTTATGCGTTATGCGTTATGCGTTATGCGTTATGCGTTATGCGTTATGCGTTATGCGTTATGCGTTATGCGTTATGCGTTATGCGTTATGCGTTATGCGTTTTGCGTCATGACTTTTGCATTATGACTTTTGCATTATGCGTTATGCGATATGCGCTATATGTTATGGGGTATGGGCTATGCTTTATGCGTTATGCGTTTTGCGTTATGCGTTATGCGTTATGCGTTATGCGTTATGCGTTATGCGTTATGCGTTTTGCGTCATGACTTTTGCATTATGACTTTTGCATTATGCGTTATGCGATATGCGCTATATGTTATGGGTTATGGGCTATGCTTTATGCGTTATGCGTTATGCGTTATGCGTTATGCGTTATGCGTTATGCGTTATGCGTTATGCGTTATGCGTTATGCGTTATGCGTTATGCGTTATGCGTTATGCGTTATGCGTTATGCGTTATGCGTTATGCGTTATGCGTTATGCGTTATGCGTTATGCGTTATGCGTTATGCGTTATGCGTTATGCGTTATGCGTTATGCGTTATGCGTTATGCGTTATGCGTTATGCGTTATGCGTTATGCGTTATGCGTTATGCGTTATGCGTTATGCGTTATGCGTTATGCGTTATGCGTTATGCGTTATGCGTTATGCGTTATGCGTTATGCGTTATGCGTTATGCGTTATGCGTTATGCGTTATGCGTTATGCGTTTTGCGTCATGACTTTTGCATTATGACTTTTGCATTATGCGTTATGCGATATGCGCTATATGTTATGGGGTATGGGCTATGCTTTATGCGTTATGCGTTTTGCGTTATGCGTTATGCGTTATGCGTTATGCGTTATGCGTTATGCGTTATGCGTTATGCGTTATGCGTTATGCGTTATGCGTTATGCGTTATGCGTTATGCGTTATGCATTATGCGTTATGCGTTATGCGTTATGCGTTATGCGTTATGCGTTATGCGTTATGCGTTATGCGTTATGCGTTATGCGTTATGCGTTATGCGTTATGCGTTATGCGTTATGCGTTATGCGTTATGCGTTATGCGTTATGCGTTATGCGTTATGCGTTATGCGTTATGCGTTATGCGTTATGCGTTATGCGTTATGCGTTATGCGTTATGCGTTATGCGTTATGCGTTATGCGTTATGCGTTATGCGTTATGCGTTATGCGTTATGCGTTATGCGTTATGCGTTATGCGTTATGCGTTATGCGTTATGCGTTATGCGTTATTCGTTATACGTTATGCGTTATGCGTCATGCGTTATGCGTTATGCGATATGCGTTATGCGTTATGCGTTATGCGTTATGCGTTATGCGTTATGCGTTATGCGTTATGCGTTATGCGTTATGCGTTATGCGTTATGCGTTATGCGTTATGCGTTATGCGTTATGCGTTATGCGCTATGCGTTATGCGTTATGCGTTATGCGTTATGCGATTTGCGTTATGCGTTATGCGTTATGCGTTATGCGTTATGCGTTATGCGTTATGCGTTATGCGTTATGCGTTATGCGTTATGCGTTATGCGTTATGCGTTATGCGTTATGCGTTATGCGTTATGCGTTATGCGTTATGCGTTATGCGTTATGCGTTATGCGTTATGCGTTATGCGTTATGCGTTATGCGTTATGCGTTATGCGTTATGCGTTATGCGTTATGCGTTATGCGTTATGCGTTATGCGTTATGCGTTATGCGTTATGCGTTATGCGTTATGCGTTATGCGTTATGCGTTATGCGTTATGCGTTATGCGTTATGCGTTATGCGTTATGCGTTATGCGTTATGCGTTATGCGTTATGCGTTATGCGTTATGCGTTATGCGTTATGCGTTATGCGTTATGCGTTATGCGTTATGCGTTATGCGTTATGCGTTATGCGTTATGCGTTATGCGTTATGCGTTATGCGTTATGCGTTATGCGTTATGCGTTATGCGTTATGCGTTATGCGTTATGCGTTATGCGTTATGCGTTATGCGTTATGCGTTATGCGTTATGCGTTATGCGTTATGCGTTATGCGTTATGCGTTATGCGTTATGCGTTATGCGTTATGCGTTATGCGTTATGCGTTATGCGTTATGCGTTATGCGTTATGCGTTATGCGTTATGCGTTATGCGTTATGCGTTATGCGTTATGCGTTATGCGTTATGCGTTATGCGTTATGCGTTATGCGTTATGCGTTTTGCGTCATGACTTTTGCATTATGACTTTTGCATTATGCGTTATGCGATATGCGCTATATGTTATGGGGTATGGGCTATGCTTTATGCGTTATGCGTTTTGCGTTATGCGTTATGCGTTATGCGTTATGCGTTATGCGTTATGCGTTATGCGTTATGCGTTATGCGTTATGCGTTATGCGTTATGCGTTATGCGTTATGCGTTATGCGTTATGCGTTATGCATTATGCGTTATGCGTTATGCGTTATGCGTTATGCGTTATGCGTTATGCGTTATGCGTTATGCGTTATGCGTTATGCGTTATGCGTTATGCGTTATGCGTTATGCGTTATGCGTTATGCGTTATGCGTTATGCGTTATGCGTTATGCGTTATGCGTTATGCGTTATGCGTTATGCGTTATGCGTTATGCGTTATGCGTTATGCGTTATGCGTTATGCGTTATGCGTTATGCGTTATGCGTTATGCGTTATGCGTTATGCGTTATGCGTTATGCGTTATGCGTTATGCGTTATGCGTTATGCGTTATGCGTTATGCGTTATGCGTTATGCGTTATGCGTTATGCGTTATGCGTTATGCGTTATGCGTTATGCGTTATGCGTTATGCGTTTTGCGTCATGACTTTTGCATTATGACTTTTGCATTATGCGTTATGCGATATGCGCTATATGTTATGGGGTATGGGCTATGCTTTATGCGTTATGCGTTTTGCGTTATGCGTTATGCGTTATGCGTTATGCGTTATGCGTTATGCGTTATGCGTTATGCGTTATGCGTTATGCGTTATGCGTTATGCGTTATGCGTTATGCGTTATGCGTTATGCGTTATGCATTATGCGTTATGCGTTATGCGTTATGCGTTATGCGTTATGCGTTATGCGTTATGCGTTATGCGTTATGCGTTATGCGTTATGCGTTATGCGTTATGCGTTATGCGTTATGCGTTATGCGTTATGCGTTATGCGTTATGCGTTATGCGTTATGCGTTATGCGTTATGCGTTATGCGTTATGCGTTATGCGTTATGCGTTATGCGTTATGCGTTATGCGTTATGCGTTATGCGTTATGCGTTATGCGTTATGCGTTATGCGTTATGCGTTATGCGTTATGCGTTATGCGTTATGCGTTATGCGTTATGCGTTATGCGTTATGCGTTATTCGTTATACGTTATGCGTTATGCGTCATGCGTTATGCGTTATGCGATATGCGTTATGCGTTATGCGTTATGCGTTATGCGTTATGCGTTATGCGTTATGCGTTATGCGTTATGCGTTATGCGTTATGCGTTATGCGTTATGCGTTATGCGCTATGCGTTATGCGTTATGCGTTATGCGTTATGCGTTATGCGATTTGCGTTATGCGTTATGCGTTATGCGTTATGCGTTATGCGTTATTCGTTATGCGTTATGCGTTATGCGTTATGCGTTATGCGTTATGCGTTATGCGTTATGCGTTATGCGTTATGCGTTATGCGTTATGCGTTATGCGTTATGCGTTATGCGTTATGCGTTATGCGTTATGCGTTATGCGTTATGCGTTATGCGTTATGCGATATGCGTTATGCGTTATGGGTTATGCGTTTTGCGTCATGACTTTTGCATTATGACTTTTGCATTATGCGTTATGCGATATGCGCTATATGTTATGGGTTATGCGTTTTGCGTCATGACTTTTGCATTATGACTTTTGCATTATGCGTTATGCGATATGCGCTATATGTTATGGGTTATGGGCTATGCTTTATGCGTTATGCGTCATGCGTTATGCGTTATGCGATAAGCGTTATGCGTTATGCGTTATGCGTTATGCGTTATGCGTTATGCGTTATGCGTTATGCGTTATGCGTTATGCGTTATGCGTTATGCGTTATGCGTTATGCGTTATGCGTTATGCGTTATGCGTTATGCGTTATGCGTTATGCGTTATGCGTTATGCGTTATGCGTTATGCGTTATGCGTTATGCGTTATGCGTTATGCGTTATGCGTTATGCGTTATGCGTTATGCGTTATGCGTTATGCGTTATGCGTTATGCGTTATGCGTTATGCGTTATGCGTTATGCGTTATGCGTTATGCGTTATGCGTTATGCGTTATGCGTTATGCGTTATGCGTTATGCGTTATGCGTTATGCGTTATGCGTTATGCGTTATGCGTTATGCGTTATGCGTTATGCGTTATGCGTTATGCGTTATGCGTTATGCGTTATGCGTTATGCGTTATGCGTTATGCGTTATGCGTTATGCGTTATGCGTTATGCGTTATGCGTTATGCGTTATGCGTTATGCGTTATGCGTTATGCGTTATGCGTTATGCGTTATGCGTTATGCGTTATGCGTTATGCGTTATGCGTTATGCGTTATGCGTTATGCGTTATGCGTTATGCGTTATGCGTTATTCGTTATACGTTATGCGTTATGCGTCATGCGTTATGCGTTATGCGATATGCGTTATGCGTTATGCGTTATGCGTTATGCGTTATGCGTTATGCGTTATGCGTTATGCGTTATGCGTTATGCGTTATGCGTTATGCGTTATGCGTTATGCGCTATGCGTTATGCGTTATGCGTTATGCGTTATGCGTTATGCGATTTGCGTTATGCGTTATGCGTTATGCGTTATGCGTTATGCGTTATTCGTTATGCGTTATGCGTTATGCGTTATGCGTTATGCGTTATGCGTTATGCGTTATGCGTTATGCGTTATGCGTTATGCGTTATGCGTTATGCGTTATGCGTTATGCGTTATGCGTTATGCGTTATGCGTTATGCGTTATGCGTTATGCGTTATGCGTTATGCGTTATGCGATATGCGTTATGCGTTATGGGTTATGCGTTTTGCGTCATGACTTTTGCATTATGACTTTTGCATTATGCGTTATGCGATATGCGCTATATGTTATGGGTTATGCGTTTTGCGTCATGACTTTTGCATTATGACTTTTGCATTATGCGTTATGCGATATGCGCTATATGTTATGGGTTATGGGCTATGCTTTATGCGTTATGCGTCATGCGTTATGCGTTATGCGATAAGCGTTATGCGTTATGCGTTATGCGTTATGCGTTATGCGTTATGCGTTATGCGTTATGCGTTATGCGTTATGCGTTATGCGTTATGCGTTATGCGTTATGCGTTATGCGTTATGCGTTATGCGTTATGCGTTATGCGTTATGCGTTATGCGTTATGCGTTATGCGTTATGCGTTATGCGTTATGCGTTATGCGTTATGCGTTATGCGTTATGCGTTATGCGTTATGCGTTATGCGTTATGCGTTATGCGTTATGCGTTATGCGTTATGCGTTATGCGTTATGCGTTATGCGTTATGCGTTATGCGTTATGCGTTATGCGTTATGCGTTATGCGTTATGCGTTATGCGTTATGCGTTATGCGTTATGCGTTATGCGTTATGCGTTATGCGTTATGCGTTTTGCGTCATGACTTTTGCATTATGACTTTTGCATTATGCGTTATGCGATATGCGCTATATGTTATGGGTTATGGGCTATGCTTTATGCGTTATGCGTTATGCGTTATGCGTTATGCGTTATGCGTTATGCGTTATGCGTTATGCGTTATGCGTTATGCCCTATGCGTTATGCGTTATGCGTTTTGCGTCATGACTTTTGCATTATGACTTTTGCATTAAGCGTTATGCGATATGCGCTATATGTTATGGGTTATGGGCTATGCTTTATGCGTTATGCGTTATGCGTTATGCGTTATGCGTTATGCGTTATGCGTTATGCGTTATGCGATTTGCGTTATGCGTTATGCGTTATGCGTTATGCGTTATGCGTTATTCGTTATGCGTTATGCGTTATGCGTTATGCGTTATGCGTTATGCGTTATGCGTTATGCGTTATGCGTTATGCGTTATGCGTTATGCGTTATGCGTTATGCGTTATGCGTTATGCGTTATGCGTTATGCGTTATGCGTTATGCGTTATGCGTTATGCGTTATGCGATATGCGTTATGCGTTATGGGTTATGCGTTTTGCGTCATGACTTTTGCATTATGACTTTTGCATTATGCGTTATGCGATATGCGCTATATGTTATGGGTTATGGGCTATGCTTTATGCGTTATGCGTCATGCGTTATGCGTTATGCGATAAGCGTTATGCGTTATGCGTTATGCGTTATGGGTTATGCGTTATGCGTTATGCGTTATGCGTTATGCGTGATGCGTTATGCGTTATGCGTTATGCGTTATGCGTTATGCGTTATGCGTTATGCGTTATGCGTTATGCGTTATGCGTTATGCGTTATGCGTTATGCGTTATGCGTTATGCGTTATGCGTTATGCGTTATGCGTTATGCGTTATGCGTTATGCGTTATGCGTTATGCGTTATGCGTTATGCGTTATGCGTTATGCGTTATGCGTTATGCGTTATGCGTTATGCGTTATGCGTTATGCGTTATGCGTTATGCGTTATGCGTTATGCGTTATGCGTTATGCGTTATGCGTTATGCGTTATGCGTTATGCGTTATGCGTTATGCGTTATGCGTTATGCGTTATGCGTTATGCGTTATGCGTTATGCGTTATGCGTTATGCGTTATGCGTTATGCGTTATGCGTTATGCGTTATGCGTTATGCGTTATGCGTTATGCGTTATGCGTTATGCGTTATGCGTTATGCGTTATGCGTTATGCGTTATGCGTTATGCGTTTTGCGTCATGACTTTTGCATTATGACTTTTGCATTATGCGTTATGCGATATGCGCTATATGTTATGGGGTATGGGCTATGCTTTATGCCTTATGCGTTTTGCGTTATGCGTTATGCGTTATGCGTTATGCGTTATGCGTTATGCGTTATGCGTTATGCGTTATGCGTTATGCGTTATGCGTTATGCGTTATGCGTTATGCGTTATGCGTTATGCGTTATGCGTTATGCGTTATGCGTTATGCGTTATGCGTTATGCGTTATGCGTTATGCGTTATGCGTTATGCGTTATGCGTTATGCGTTATGCGTTATGCGTTATGCGTTATGCGTTATGCGTTATGCGTTATGCGTTATGCGTTATGCGTTATGCGTTATGCGTTATGCGTTATGCGTTATGCGTTATGCGTTATGCGTTATGCGTTATGCGTTATGCGTTATGCGTTATTCGTTATACGTTATGCGTTATGCGTCATGCGTTATGCGTTATGCGATATGCGTTATGCGTTATGCGTTATGCGTTATGCGTTATGCGATATGCGTTATGCGTTATGGGTTATGCGTTTTGCGTCATGACTTTTGCATTATGACTTTTGCATTATGCGTTATGCGATATGCGCTATATGTTATGGGTTATGGGCTATGCTTTATGCGTTATGCGTCATGCGTTATGCGTTATGCGATAAGCGTTATGCGTTATGCGTTATGCGTTATGGGTTATGCGTTATGCGTTATGCGTTATGCGTGATGCGTTATGCGTTATGCGTTATGCGTTATGCGTTATGCGTTATGCGTTATGCGTTATGCGTTATGCGTTATGCGTGATGCGTTATGCGTTATGCGTTATGCGTTATGCGTTATGCGTTATGCGTTATGCGTTATGCGTTATGCGTTATGCGTTATGCGTTATGCGTTATGCGTTATGCGTTATGCGTTATGCGTTATGCGTTATGCGTTATGCGTTATGCGTTATGCGTTATGCGTTATGCGTTATGCGTTATGCGTTATGCGTTATGCGTTATGCGTTATGCGTTATGCGTTATGCGTTATGCGTTATGCGTTATGCGTTATGCGTTATGCGTTATGCGTTATGCGTTATGCGTTATGCGTTATGCGTTATGCGTTATGCGTTATGCGTTATGCGTTATGCGTTATGCGTTATGCGTTATGCGTTATGCGTTATGCGTTATGCGTTATGCGTTATGCGTTATGCGTTATGCGTTATGCGTTATGCGTTATGCGTTATGCGTTATGCGTTATGCGTTATGCCTTATGTGTTATGCGTTATGCGTTATGCGTTATGCGTTATGCGTTATGCGTTATGCGTTATGCGTTATGCGTTATGCGTTATGCGTTATGCGTTATGCGTTATGCGTTATGCGTTATGCGTTATGCGTTATGCGTTATGCGTTATGCGTTATGCGTTATGCGTTATGCGTTATGCGTTATGCGTTATGCGTTATGCGTTATGCGTTATGCGTTTTGCGTCATGACTTTTGCATTATGACTTTTGCATTATGCGTTATGCGATATGCGCTATATGTTATGGGTTATGGGCTATGCTTTATGCGTTATGCGTTATGCGTTATGCGTTATGCGTTATGCGTTATGCGTTATGCGTTATGCGTTATGCGTTATGCGTTATGCGTTATGCGTTATGCGTTATGCGTTATGCGTTATGCGTTATGCGTTATGCGTTATGCGTTATGCGTTATGCGTTATGCGTTATGCGTTATGCGTTATGCGTTATGCGTTATGCGTTATGCGTTATGCGTTATGCGTTATGCGTTATGCGTTATGCGTTTTGCGTCATGACTTTTGCATTATGACTTTTGCATTATGCGTTATGCGATATGCGCTATATGTTATGGGGTATGGGCTATGCTTTATGCGTTATGCGTTTTGCGTTATGCGTTATGCGTTATGCGTTATGCGTTATGCGTTATGCGTTATGCGTTATGCGTTATGCGTTATGCGTTATGCGTTATGCGTTATGCGTTATGCGTTATGCGTTATGCATTATGCGTTATGCGTTATGCGTTATGCGTTATACGTTATGCGTTATGCGTTATGCGTTATGCGTTATGCGTTATGCGTTATGCGTTATGCGTTATGCGTTATGCGTTATGCGTTATGCGTTATGCGTTATGCGTTATGCGTTATGCGTTATGCGTTATGCGTTATGCGTTATGCGTTATGCGTTATGCGTTATGCGTTATGCGTTATGCGTTATGCGTTATGCGTTATGCGTTATGCGTTATGCGTTATGCGTTATGCGTTATGCGTTATGCGTTATGCGTTATGCGTTATGCGTTATGCGTTATGCGTTATGCGTTATGCGTTATGCGTTATGCGTTATGCGTTATGCGTTATGCGTTATGCGTTATGCGTTATGCGTTATGCGTTATGCGTTATGCGTTATGCGTTATGCGTTATGCGTTATGCGTTATGCGTTATGCGTTATGCGTTATGCGTTATGCGTTATGCGTTATGCGTTATGCGTTATGCGTTATGCGTTATGCGTTATGCGTTATGCGTTATGCGTTATGCGTTATGCGTTATGCGTTATGCGTTATGCGTTATGCGTTATGCGTTATGCGTTATGCGTTATGCGTTATGCGTTATGCGTTATGCGTTATGCGTTATGCGTTATGCGTTATGCGTTATGCGTTATGCGTTATGCGTTATGCGTTATGCGTTATGCGTTATGCGTTATGCGTTATGCGTTATGCGTTATTCGTTATACGTTATGCGTTATGCGTCATGATTTATGCGTTATGCGATATGCGTTATGCGTTATGCGTTATGCGTTATGCGTTATGCGTTATGCGTTATGCGTTATGCGTTATGCGTTATGCGTTATGCGTTATGCGTTATGCGCTATGCGTTATGCGTTATGCGTTATGCGTTATGCGTTATGCGATTTGCGTTATGCGTTATGCGTTATGCGTTATGCGTTATGCGTTATTCGTTATGCGTTATGCGTTATGCGTTATGCGTTATGCGTTATGCGTTATGCGTTATGCGTTATGCGTTATGCGTTATGCGTTATGCGTTATGCGTTATGCGTTATGCGTTATGCGTTATGCGTTATGCGTTATGCGTTATGCGTTTTGCGTCATGACTTTTGCATTATGACTTTTGCATTATGCGTTATGCGATATGCGCTATATGTTATGGGTTATGGGCTATGCTTTATGCGTTATGCGTTATGCGTTATGCGTTATGCGTTATGCGTTATGCGTTATGCGTTATGCGTTATGCGTTATGCGTTATGCGTTATGCGTTATGCGTTATGCGTTATGCGTTATGCGTTATGCGTTATGCGTTATGCGTTATGCGTTATGCGTTATGCGTTATGCGTTATGCGTTATGCGTTATGCGTTATGCGTTATGCGTTATGCGTTATGCGTTATGCGTTATGCGTTATGCGTTATGCGTTATGCGTTATGCGTTATGCTTTATGCGTTATGCGTTATGCGTTATGCGTTATGCGTTATGCGTTATGCGTTATGCGTTATGCGTTATGCGTTATGCGTTATGCGTTATGCGTTATGCGTTATGCCTTATGCGTTATGCGTTATGCGTTATGCGTTATGCGTTATGCGTTATGCGTTATGCGTTATGCGTTATGCGTTATGCGTTATGCGTTATGCGTTATGCGTTATGCGTTATGCGTTATGCGTTATGCGTTATGCGTTATGCGTTATGCGTTATGCGTTATGCGTTATGCGTTATGCGTTATGCGTTATGCGTTATGCGTTTTGCGTCATGACTTTTGCATTATGACTTTTGCATTATGCGTTATGCGATATGCGCTATATGTTATGGGTTATGGGCTATGCTTTATGCGTTATGCGTTATGCGTTATGCGTTATGCGTTATGCGTTATGCGTTATGCGTTATGCGTTATGCGTTATGCGTTATGCGTTATGCGTTATGCGTTATGCGTTATGCGTTATGCGTTATGCGTTATGCGTTATGCGTTATGCGTTATGCGTTATGCGTTATGCGTTATGCGTTATGCGTTATGCGTTATGCGTTATGCGTTATGCGTTATGCGTTATGCGTTATGCGTTATGCGTTATGCGTTATGCGTTATGCCTTATGCGTTATGCGTTATGCGTTATGCGTTATGCGTTATGCGTTATGCGTTATGCGTTATGCGTTATGCGTTATGCGTTATGCGTTATGCGTTATGCGTTATGCGTTATGCGTTATGCGTTATGCGTTATGCGTTATGCGTTATGCGTTATGCGTTATGCGTTATGCGTTATGCGTTATGCGTTATGCGTTATGCGTTATGCGTTATGCGTTTTGCGTCATGACTTTTGCATTATGACTTTTGCATTATGCGTTATGCGATATGCGCTATATGTTATGGGTTATGGGCTATGCTTTATGCGTTATGCGTTATGCGTTATGCGTTATGCGTTATGCGTTATGCGTTATGCGTTATGCGTTATGCGTTATGCGTTATGCGTTATGCGTTATGCGTTATGCGTTATGCGTTATGCGTTATGCGTTATGCGTTATGCGTTATGCGTTATGCGTTATGCGTTATGCGTTATGCGTTATGCGTTATGCGTTATGCGTTATGCGTTTTGCGTCATGACTTTTGCATTATGACTTTTGCATTATGCGTTATGCGATATGCGCTATATGTTATGGGGTATGGGCTATGCTTTATGCGTTATGCGTTTTGCGTTATGCGTTATGCGTTATGCGTTATGCGTTATGCGTTATGCGTTATGCGTTATGCGTTATGCGTTATGCGTTATGCGTTATGCGTTATGCGTTATGCATTATGCGTTATGCGTTATGCGTTATGCGTTATACGTTATGCGTTATGCGTTATGCGTTATGCGTTATGCGTTATGCGTTATGCGTTATGCGTTATGCGTTATGCGTTATGCGTTATGCGTTATGCGTTATGCGTTATGCGTTATGCGTTATGCGTTATGCGTTATGCGTTATGCGTTATGCGTTATGCGTTATGCGTTATGCGTTATGCGTTATGCGTTATGCGTTATGCGTTATGCGTTATGCGTTATGCGTTATGCGTTATGCGTTATGCGTTATGCGTTATGCGTTATGCGTTATGCGTTATGCGTTATGCGTTATGCGTTATGCGTTATGCGTTATGCGTTATGCGTTATGCGTTATGCGTTATGCGTTATGCGTTATGCGTTATGCGTTATGCGTTATGCGTTATGCGTTATGCGTTATGCGTTATGCGTTATGCGTTATGCGTTATGCGTTATGCGTTATGCGTTATGCGTTATGCGTTATGCGTTATGCGTTATGCGTTATGCGTTATGCGTTATGCGTTATGCGTTATGCGTTATGCGTTATGCGTTATGCGTTATGCGTTATGCGTTATGCGTTATGCGTTATGCGTTATGCGTTATGCGTTATGCGTTATGCGTTATGCGTTATGCGTTATGCGTTATGCGTTATTCGTTATACGTTATGCGTTATGCGTCATGATTTATGCGTTATGCGATATGCGTTATGCGTTATGCGTTATGCGTTATGCGTTATGCGTTATGCGTTATGCGTTATGCGTTATGCGTTATGCGTTATGCGTTATGCGTTATGCGCTATGCGTTATGCGTTATGCGTTATGCGTTATGCGTTATGCGATTTGCGTTATGCGTTATGCGTTATGCGTTATGCGTTATGCGTTATTCGTTATGCGTTATGCGTTATGCGTTATGCGTTATGCGTTATGCGTTATGCGTTATGCGTTATGCGTTATGCGTTATGCGTTATGCGTTATGCGTTATGCGTTATGCGTTATGCGTTATGCGTTATGCGTTATGCGTTATGCGTTATGCGTTTTGCGTCATGACTTTTGCATTATGACTTTTGCATTATGCGTTATGCGATATGCGCTATATGTTATGGGTTATGGGCTATGCTTTATGCGTTATGCGTTATGCGTTATGCGTTATGCGTTATGCGTTATGCGTTATGCGTTATGCGTTATGCGTTATGCGTTATGCGTTATGCGTTATGCGTTATGCGTTATGCGTTATGCGTTATGCGTTATGCGTTATGCGTTATGCGTTATGCGTTATGCGTTATGCGTTATGCGTTATGCGTTATGCGTTATGCGTTATGCGTTATGCGTTATGCGTTATGCGTTATGCGTTATGCGTTATGCGTTATGCGTTATGCGTTATGCTTTATGCGTTATGCGTTATGCGTTATGCGTTATGCGTTATGCGTTATGCGTTATGCGTTATGCGTTATGCGTTATGCGTTATGCGTTATGCGTTATGCGTTATGCCTTATGCGTTATGCGTTATGCGTTATGCGTTATGCGTTATGCGTTATGCGTTATGCGTTATGCGTTATGCGTTATGCGTTATGCGTTATGCGTTATGCGTTATGCGTTATGCGTTATGCGTTATGCGTTATGCGTTATGCGTTATGCGTTATGCGTTATGCGTTATGCGTTATGCGTTATGCGTTATGCGTTATGCGTTATGCGTTTTGCGTCATGACTTTTGCATTATGACTTTTGCATTATGCGTTATGCGATATGCGCTATATGTTATGGGTTATGGGCTATGCTTTATGCGTTATGCGTTATGCGTTATGCGTTATGCGTTATGCGTTATGCGTTATGCGTTATGCGTTATGCGTTATGCGTTATGCGTTATGCGTTATGCGTTATGCGTTATGCGTTATGCGTTATGCGTTATGCGTTATGCGTTATGCGTTATGCGTTATGCGTTATGCGTTATGCGTTATGCGTTATGCGTTATGCGTTATGCGTTATGCGTTATGCGTTATGCGTTATGCGTTATGCGTTTTGCGTCATGACTTTTGCATTATGACTTTTGCATTATGCGTTATGCGATATGCGCTATATGTTATGGGGTATGGGCTATGCTTTATGCGTTATGCGTTTTGCGTTATGCGTTATGCGTTATGCGTTATGCGTTATGCGTTATGCGTTATGCGTTATGCGTTATGCGTTATGCGTTATGCGTTATGCGTTATGCGTTATGCGTTATGCGTTATGCGTTATGCGTTATGCGTTATGCGATATGCGTTATGCGTTATGGGTTATGCGTTTTGCGTCATGACTTTTGCATTATGACTTTTGCATTATGCGTTATGCGATATGCGCTATATGTTATGGGTTATGGGCTATGCTTTATGCGTTATGCGTCATGCGTTATGCGTTATGCGATAAGCGTTATGCGTTATGCGTTATGCGTTATGGGTTATGCGTTATGCGTTATGCGTTATGCGTGATGCGTTATGCGTTATGCGTTATGCGTTATGCGTTATGCGTTATGCGTTATGCGTTATGCGTTATGCGTTATGCGTGATGCGTTATGCGTTATGCGTTATGCGTTATGCGTTATGCGTTATGCGTTATGCGTTATGCGTTATGCGTTATGCGTTATGCGTTATGCGTTATGCGTTATGCGTTATGCGTTATGCGTTATGCGTTATGCGTTATGCGTTATGCGTTATGCGTTATGCGTTATGCGTTATGCGTTATGCGTTATGCGTTATGCGTTATGCGTTATGCGTTATGCGTTATGCGTTATGCGTTATGCGTTATGCGTTATGCGTTATGCGTTATGCGTTATGCGTTATGCGTTATGCGTTATGCGTTATGCGTTATGCGTTATGCGTTATGCGTTATGCGTTATGCGTTATGCGTTATGCGTTATGCGTTATGCGTTATGCGTTATGCGTTATGCGTTATGCGTTATGCGTTATGCGTTATGCGTTATGCGTTATGCGTTATGCGTTATGCCTTATGCGTTATGCGTTATGCGTTATGCGTTATGCGTTATGCGTTATGCGTTATGCGTTATGCGTTATGCGTTATGCGTTATGCGTTATGCGTTATGCGTTATGCGTTATGCGTTATGCGTTATGCGTTATGCGTTATGCGTTATGCGTTATGCGTTATGCGTTATGCGTTATGCGTTATGCGTTATGCGTTATGCGTTATGCGTTATGCGTTATGCGTTTTGCGTCATGACTTTTGCATTATGACTTTTGCATTATGCGTTATGCGATATGCGCTATATGTTATGGGTTATGGGCTATGCTTTATGCGTTATGCGTTATGCGTTATGCGTTATGCGTTATGCGTTATGCGTTATGCGTTATGCGTTATGCGTTATGCGTTATGCGTTATGCGTTATGCGTTATGCGTTATGCGTTATGCGTTATGCGTTATGCGTTATGCGTTATGCGTTATGCGTTATGCGTTATGCGTTATGCGTTATGCGTTATGCGTTATGCGTTTTGCGTCATGACTTTTGCATTATGACTTTTGCATTATGCGTTATGCGATATGCGCTATATGTTATGGGGTATGGGCTATGCTTTATGCGTTATGCGTTTTGCGTTATGCGTTATGCGTTATGCGTTATGCGTTATGCGTTATGCGTTATGCGTTATGCGTTATGCGTTATGCGTTATGCGTTATGCGTTATGCGTTATGCGTTATGCGTTATGCGTTATGCATTATGCGTTATGCGTTATGCGTTATGCGTTATACGTTATGCGTTATGCGTTATGCGTTATGCGTTATGCGTTATGCGTTATGCGTTATGCGTTATGCGTTATGCGTTATGCGTTATGCGTTATGCGTTATGCGTTATGCGTTATGCGTTATGCGTTATGCGTTATGCGTTATGCGTTATGCGTTATGCGTTATGCGTTATGCGTTATGCGTTATGCGTTATGCGTTATGCGTTATGCGTTATGCGTTATGCGTTATGCGTTATGCGTTATGCGTTATGCGTTATGCGTTATGCGTTATGCGTTATGCGTTATGCGTTATGCGTTATGCGTTATGCGTTATGCGTTATGCGTTATGCGTTATGCGTTATGCGTTATGCGTTATGCGTTATGCGTTATGCGTTATGCGTTATGCGTTATGCGTTATGCGTTATGCGTTATGCGTTATGCGTTATGCGTTATGCGTTATGCGTTATGCGTTATGCGTTATGCGTTATGCGTTATGCGTTATGCGTTATGCGTTATGCGTTATGCGTTATGCGTTATGCGTTATGCGTTATGCGTTATGCGTTATGCGTTATTCGTTATACGTTATGCGTTATGCGTCATGATTTATGCGTTATGCGATATGCGTTATGCGTTATGCGTTATGCGTTATGCGTTATGCGTTATGCGTTATGCGTTATGCGTTATGCGTTATGCGTTATGCGTTATGCGTTATGCGCTATGCGTTATGCGTTATGCGTTATGCGTTATGCGTTATGCGATTTGCGTTATGCGTTATGCGTTATGCGTTATGCGTTATGCGTTATTCGTTATGCGTTATGCGTTATGCGTTATGCGTTATGCGTTATGCGTTATGCGTTATGCGTTATGCGTTATGCGTTATGCGTTATGCGTTATGCGTTATGCGTTATGCGTTATGCGTTATGCGTTATGCGTTATGCGTTATGCGTTATGCGTTATGCGTTTTGCGTCATGACTTTTGCATTATGACTTTTGCATTATGCGTTATGCGATATGCGCTATATGTTATGGGTTATGGGCTATGCTTTATGCGTTATGCGTTATGCGTTATGCGTTATGCGTTATGCGTTATGCGTTATGCGTTATGCGTTATGCGTTATGCGTTATGCGTTATGCGTTATGCGTTATGCGTTATGCGTTATGCGTTATGCGTTATGCGTTATGCGTTATGCGTTATGCGTTATGCGTTATGCGTTATGCGTTATGCGTTATGCGTTATGCGTTATGCGTTATGCGTTATGCGTTATGCGTTATGCGTTATGCGTTATGCGTTATGCGTTATGCGTTATGCGTTATGCGTTATGCGTTATGCGTTATGCGTTATGCGTTATGCGTTATGCGTTATGCGTTATGCGTTATGCGTTATGCGTTATGCGTTATGCGTTATGCGTTATGCGTTATGCGTTATGCGTTATGCGTTATGCGTTATGCGTTATGCGTTTTGCGTCATGACTTTTGCATTATGACTTTTGCATTATGCGTTATGCGATATGCGCTATATGTTATGGGGTATGGGCTATGCTTTATGCGTTATGCGTTTTGCGTTATGCGTTATGCGTTATGCGTTATGCGTTATGCGTTATGCGTTATGCGTTATGCGTTATGCGTTATGCGTTATGCGTTATGCGTTATGCGTTATGCGTTATGCGTTATGCGTTATGCGTTATGCATTATGCGTTATGCGTTATGCGTTATGCGTTATGCGTTATGCGTTATGCGTTATGCGTTATGCGTTATGCGTTATGCGTTATGCGTTATGCGTTATGCGTTATGCGTTATGCGTTATGCGTTATGCGTTATGCGTTATGCGTTATGCGTTATGCGTTATGCGTTATGCGTTATGCGTTATGCGTTATGCGTTATGCGTTATGCGTTATGCGTTATGCGTTATGCGTTATGCGTTATGCGTTATGCGTTATGCGTTATGCGTTATGCGTTATGCGTTATGCGTTATGCGTTATGCGTTATGCGTTATGCGTTATGCGTTATGCGTTATGCGTTATGCGTTATGCGTTATGCGTTATGCGTTATGCGTTATGCGTTATGCGTTATGCGTTATGCGTTATGCGTTATGCGTTATGCGTTATGCGTTATGCGTTATGCGTTATGCGTTATGCGTTATGCGTTATGCGTTATGCGTTATGCGTTATGCGTTATGCGTTATGCGTTATGCGTTATGCGTTATGCGTTATGCGTTATGCGTTATTCGTTATACGTTATGCGTTATGCGTCATGATTTATGCGTTATGCGATATGCGTTATGCGTTATGCGTTATGCGTTATGCGTTATGCGTTATGCGTTATGCGTTATGCGTTATGCGTTATGCGTTATGCGTTATGCGTTATGCGCTATGCGTTATGCGTTATGCGTTATGCGTTATGCGATTTGCGTTATGCGTTATGCGTTATGCGTTATGCGTTATGCGTTATTCGTTATGCGTTATGCGTTATGCGTTATGCGTTATGCGTTATGCGTTATGCGTTATGCGTTATGCGTTATGCGTTATGCGTTATGCGTTATGCGTTATGCGTTATGCGTTATGCGTTATGCGTTATGCGTTATGCGTTTTGCGTCATGACTTTTGCATTATGACTTTTGCATTATGCGTTATGCGATATGCGCTATATGTTATGGGTTATGGGCTATGCTTTATGCGTTATGCGTTATGCGTTATGCGTTATGCGTTATGCGTTATGCGTTATGCGTTATGCGTTATGCGTTATGCGTTATGCGTTATGCGTTATGCCCTATGCGTTATGCGTTATGCGTTTTGCGTCATGACTTTTGCATTATGACTTTTGCATTAAGCGTTATGCGATATGCGCTATATGTTATGGGTTATGGGCTATGCTTTATGCGTTATGCGTTATGCGTTATGCGTTATGCGTTATGCGTTATGCGTTATGCGTTATGCGTTATGCGTTATGCGTTATGCGTTATGCGTTATGCGTTATGCGTTATGCGTTATGCGTTATGCGTTATGCGTTATGCGTTATGCGTTATGCGTTATTCGTTATACGTTATGCGTTATGCGTCATGCGTTATGCGTTATGCGATATGCGTTATGCGTTATGCGTTATGCGTTATGCGTTATGCGTTATGCGTTATGCGTTATGCGTTATGCGTTATGCGTTATGCGTTATGCGTTATGCGTTATGCGTTATGCGTTATGCGTTATGCGTTATGCGTTATGCGTTATGCGTTATGCGTTATGCGTTATGCGTTATGCGTTATGCGTTATGCGTTATGCGTTATGCGTTATGCGTTATGCGTTATGCGTTATGCGTTATGCGTTATGCGTTATGCGTTATGCGTTATGCGTTATGCGTTATGCGTTATGCGTTATGCGTTATGCGTTATGCGTTATGCGTTATGCGTTATGCGTTATGCGTTATGCGTTATGCGTTATGCGTTATGCGTTATTCGTTATACGTTATGCGTTATGCGTCATGCGTTATGCGTTATGCGATATGCGTTATGCGTTATGCGTTATGCGTTATGCGTTATGCGTTATGCGTTATGCGTTATGCGTTATGCGTTATGCGTTATGCGTTATGCGTTATGCGTTATGCGTTATGCGTTATGCGTTATGCGTTATGCGTTATGCGTTATGCGTTATGCGCTATGCGTTATGCGTTATGCGTTATGCGTTATGCGATTTGCGTTATGCGTTATGCGTTATGCGTTATGCGTTATGCGTTATTCGTTATGCGTTATGCGTTATGCGTTATGCGTTATGCGTTATGCGTTATGCGTTATGCGTTATGCGTTATGCGTTATGCGTTATGCGTTATGCGTTATGCGTTATGCGTTATGCGTTATGCGTTATGCGTTATGCGTTATGCGTTATGCGTTATGCGTTATGCGTTATGCGTTATGCGTTATGCGTTATGCGTTATGCGTTATGCGTTATGCGTTATGCGTTATGCGTTATGCGTTTTGCGTCATGACTTTTGCATTATGACTTTTGCATTATGCGTTATGCGATATGCGCTATATGTTATGGGTTATGGGCTATGCTTTATGCGTTATGCGTTATGCGTTATGCGTTATGCGTTATGCGTTATGCGTTATGCGTTATGCGTTATGCGTTATGCGTTATGCGTTATGCGTTATGCGTTATGCGTTATGCGTTATGCGTTATGCGTTATGCGTTATGCGTTATGCGTTATGCGTTATGCGTTATGCGTTATGCGTTATGCGTTATGCGTTATGCGTTATGCGTTATGCGTTATGCGTTATGCGTTATGCGTTATGCGTTATGCGTTTTGCGTCATGACTTTTGCATTATGACTTTTGCATTATGCGTTATGCGATATGCGCTATATGTTATGGGGTATGGGCTATGCTTTATGCGTTATGCGTTTTGCGTTATGCGTTATGCGTTATGCGTTATGCGTTATGCGTTATGCGTTATGCGTTATGCGTTATGCGTTATGCGTTATGCGTTATGCGTTATGCGTTATGCGTTATGCGTTATGCGTTATGCGTTATGCGTTATGCGTTATGCATTATGCGTTATGCGTTATGCGTTATGCGTTATGCGTTATGCGTTATGCGTTATGCGTTATGCGTTATGCGTTATGCGTTATGCGTTATGCGTTATGCGTTATGCGTTATGCGTTATGCGTTATGCGTTATGCGTTATGCGTTATGCGTTATGCGTTATGCGTTATGCGTTATGCGTTATGCGTTATGCGTTATGCGTTATGCGTTATGCGTTATGCGTTATGCGTTATGCGTTATGCGTTATGCGTTATGCGTTATGCGTTATGCGTTATGCGTTATGCGTTATGCGTTATGCGTTATGCGTTATGCGTTATGCGTTATGCGTTATGCGTTATGCGTTATGCGTTATTCGTTATACGTTATGCGTTATGCGTCATGATTTATGCGTTATGCGATATGCGTTATGCGTTATGCGTTATGCGTTATGCGTTATGCGTTATGCGTTATGCGTTATGCGTTATGCGTTATGCGTTATGCGTTATGCGTTATGCGTTATGCGTTATGCGCTATGCGTTATGCGTTATGCGTTATGCGTTATGCGATTTGCGTTATGCGTTATGCGTTATGCGTTATGCGTTATGCGTTATTCGTTATGCGTTATGCGTTATGCGTTATGCGTTATGCGTTATGCGTTATGCGTTATGCGTTATGCGTTATGCGTTATGCGTTATGCGTTATGCGTTATGCGTTATGCGTTATGCGTTATGCGTTATGCGTTATGCGTTATGCGTTATGCGTTATGCGTTATGCGTTATGCGTTATGCGTTTTGCGTCATGACTTTTGCATTATGACTTTTGCATTATGCGTTATGCGATATGCGCTATATGTTATGGGTTATGGGCTATGCTTTATGCGTTATGCGTTATGCGTTATGCGTTATGCGTTATGCGTTATGCGTTATGCGTTATGCGTTATGCGTTATGCGTTATGCGTTATGCGTTATGCCCTATGCGTTATGCGTTATGCGTTTTGCGTCATGACTTTTGCATTATGACTTTTGCATTAAGCGTTATGCGATATGCGCTATATGTTATGGGTTATGGGCTATGCTTTATGCGTTATGCGTTATGCGTTATGCGTTATGCGTTATGCGTTATGCGTTATGCGTTATGCGTTATGCGTTATGCGTTATGCGTTATGCGTTATGCGTTATGCGTTATGCGTTATGCGTTATGCGTTATGCGTTATGCGTTATGCGTTATGCGTTATGCGTTATGCGTTATGCGTTATGCGTTATGCGTTATGCGTTATGCGTTATGCGTTATGCGTTATGCGTTATGCGTTATGCGTTATTCGTTATACGTTATGCGTTATGCGTCATGCGTTATGCGTTATGCGATATGCGTTATGCGTTATGCGTTATGCGTTATGCGTTATGCGTTATGCGTTATGCGTTATGCGTTATGCGTTATGCGTTATGCGTTATGCGTTATGCGTTATGCGTTTTGCGTCATGACTTTTGCATTATGACTTTTGCATTATGCGTTATGCGATATGCGCTATATGTTATGGGTTATGGGCTATGCTTTATGCGTTATGCGTTATGCGTTATGCGTTATGCGTTATGCGTTATGCGTTTTGCGTCATGACTTTTGCATTATGACTTTTGCATTATGCGTTATGCGATATGCGCTATATGTTATGGGTTATGGGCTATGCTTTATGCGTTATGCGTTATGCGTTATGCGTTATGCGTTATGCGTTATGCGTTATGCGTTATGCGTTATGCCCTATGCGTTATGCGTTATGCGTTTTGCGTCATGACTTTTGCATTATGACTTTTGCATTAAGCGTTATGCGATATGCGCTATATGTTATGGGGTATGGGCTATGCTTTATGCCTTATGCGTTTTGCGTTATGCGTTATGCGTTATGCGTTATGCGTTATGCGTTATGCGTTATGCGTTATGCGTTATGCGTTATGCGTTATGCGTTATGCGTTATGCGTTATGCGTTATGCGTTATGCGTTATGCGTTATGCGTTATGCGTTTTGCGTCATGACTTTTGCATTATGACTTTTGCATTATGCGTTATGCGATATGCGCTATATGTTATGGGGTATGGGCTATGCTTTATGCCTTATGCGTTTTGCGTTATGCGTTATGCGTTATGCGTTATGCGTTATGCGTTATGCGTTATGCGTTATGCGTTATGCGTTATGCGTTATGCGTTATGCGTTATGCGTTATGCGTTATGCGTTATGCGTTATGCGTTATGCGTTATGCGTTATGCGTTATGCGTTATGCGTTATGCGTTATGCGTTATGCGTTATGCGTTATGCGTTATGCGTTATGCGTTATGCGTTATGCGTTATGCGTTATGCGTTATGCGTTATGCGTTATGCGTTATGCGTTATGCGTTATGCGTTATGCGTTATGCGTTATGCGTTATGCGTTATGCGTTATGCGTTATGCGTTATGCGTTATGCGTTATTCGTTATACGTTATGCGTTATGCGTCATGCGTTATGCGTTATGCGATATGCGTTATGCGTTATGCGTTATGCGTTATGCGTTATGCGTTATGCGTTATGCGTTATGCGTTATGCGTTATGCGTTATGCGTTATGCGTTATGCGTTATGCGTTATGCGCTATGCGTTATGCGTTATGCGTTATGCGTTATGCGATTTGCGTTATGCGTTATGCGTTATGCGTTATGCGTTATGCGTTATTCGTTATGCGTTATGCGTTATGCGTTATGCGTTATGCGTTATGCGTTATGCGTTATGCGTTATGCGTTATGCGTTATGCGTTATGCGTTATGCGTTATGCGTTATGCGTTATGCGTTATGCGTTATGCGTTATGCGTTATGCGTTATGCGTTATGCGTTATGCGTTATGCGTTATGCGTTATGCGTTATGCGTTATGCGTTATGCGTTATGCGTTATGCGTTATGCGTTATGCGTTATGCGTTATGCGTTATGCGTTATGCGTTATGCGTTATGCGTTATGCGTTATGCGATATGCGTTATGCGTTATGGGTTATGCGTTTTGCGTCATGACTTTTGCATTATGACTTTTGCATTATGCGTTATGCGATATGCGCTATATGTTATGGGTTATGGGCTATGCTTTATGCGTTATGCGTCATGCGTTATGCGTTATGCGATAAGCGTTATGCGTTATGCGTTATGCGTTATGGGTTATGCGTTATGCGTTATGCGTTATGCGTGATGCGTTATGCGTTATGCGTTATGCGTTATGCGTTATGCGTTATGCGTTATGCGTTATGCGTTATGCGTTATGCGTTATGCGTTATGCGTTATGCGTGATGCGTTATGCGTTATGCGTTATGCGTTATGCGTTATGCGTTATGCGTTATGCGTTATGCGTTATGCGTTATGCGTTATGCGTTATGCGTTATGCGTTATGCGTTATGCGTTATGCGTTATGCGTTATGCGTTATGCGTTATGCGTTATGCGTTATGCGTTATGCGTTATGCGTTATGCGTTATGCGTTATGCGTTATGCGTTATGCGTTATGCGTTATGCGTTATGCGTTATGCGTTATGCGTTATGCGTTATGCGTTATGCGTTATGCGTTATGCGTTATGCGTTATGCGTTATGCGTTATGCGTTATGCGTTATGCGTTATGCGTTATGCGTTATGCGTTATGCGTTATGCGTTATGCGTTATGCGTTATGCGTTATGCGTTATGCGTTATGCCTTATGCGTTATGCGTTATGCGTTATGCGTTATGCGTTATGCGTTATGCGTTATGCGTTATGCGTTATGCGTTATGCGTTATGCGTTATGCGTTATGCGTTATGCGTTATGCGTTATGCGTTATGCGTTATGCGTTATGCGTTATGCGTTATGCGTTATGCGTTATGCGTTATGCGTTATGCGTTATGCGTTATGCGTTATGCGTTATGCGTTATGCGTTATGCGTTATGCGTTATGCGTTATGCGTTATGCGTTATGCGTTATGCGTTATGCGTTATGCGTTTTGCGTCATGACTTTTGCATTATGACTTTTGCATTATGCGTTATGCGATATGCGCTATATGTTATGGGTTATGGGCTATGCTTTATGCGTTATGCGTTATGCGTTATGCGTTATGCGTTATGCGTTATGCGTTATGCGTTATGCGTTATGCGTTATGCGTTATGCGTTATGCGTTATGCGTTATGCGTTATGCGTCATGATTTATGCGTTATGCGATATGCGTTATGCGTTATGCGTTATGCGTTATGCGTTATTCGTTATGCGTTATGCGTTATGCGTTATGCGTTATGCGTTATGCGTTATGCGTTATGCGTTATGCGTTATGCGTTATGCGTTATGCGTTATGCGTTATGCGTTATGCGTTATGCGTTATGCGTTATGCGTTATGCGTTATGCGTTTTGCGTCATGACTTTTGCATTATGACTTTTGCATTATGCGTTATGCGATATGCGCTATATGTTATGGGTTATGGGCTATGCTTTATGCGTTATGCGTTATGCGTTATGCGTTATGCGTTATGCGTTATGCGTTATGCGTTATGCGTTATGCGTTATGCGTTATGCGTTATGCGTTATGCGTTATGCGTTATGCGTTATGCGTTATGCGTTATACGTTATGCGTTATGCGTTATGCGTTATGCGTTATGCGTTATGCGTTATGCGTTATGCGTTATGCGTTATGCGTTATGCGTTATGCGTTATGCGTTATGCGTTATGCGTTATGCGTTATGCGTTATGCGTTATGCGTTATGCGTTATGCGTTATGCGTTATGCGTTATGCGTTATGCGTTATGCGTTATGCGTTATGCGTTATGCGTTATGCGTTATGCGTTATGCGTTTTGCGTCATGACTTTTGCATTATGACTTTTGCATTATGCGTTATGCGATATGCGCTATATGTTATGGGGTATGGGCTATGCTTTATGCGTTATGCGTTTTGCGTTATGCGTTATGCGTTATGCGTTATGCGTTATGCGTTATGCGTTATGCGTTATGCGTTATGCGTTATGCGTTATGCGTTATGCGTTATGCGTTATGCGTTATGCGTTATGCGTTATGCGTTATGCGTTATGCGTTATGCGTTATGCATTATGCGTTATGCGTTATGCGTTATGCGTTATGCGTTATGCGTTATGCGTTATGCGTTATGCGTTATGCGTTATGCGTTATGCGTTATGCGTTATGCGTTATGCGTTATGCGTTATGCGTTATGCGTTATGCGTTATGCGTTATGCGTTATGCGTTATGCGTTATGCGTTATGCGTTATGCGTTATGCGTTATGCGTTATGCGTTATGCGTTATGCGTTATGCGTTATGCGTTATGCGTTATGCGTTATGCGTTATGCGTTATGCGTTATGCGTTATGCGTTATGCGTTATGCGTTATGCGTTATGCGTTATGCGTTATGCGTTATGCGTTATGCGTTATGCGTTATGCGTTATGCGTTATGCGTTATGCGTTATGCGTTATGCGTTATGCGTTATGCGTTATGCGTTATGCGTTATGCGTTATGCGTTATGCGTTATGCGTTATGCGTTATGCGTTATGCGTTATGCGTTATGCGTTATTCGTTATACGTTATGCGTTATGCGTCATGATTTATGCGTTATGCGATATGCGTTATGCGTTATGCGTTATGCGTTATGCGTTATGCGTTATGCGTTATGCGTTATGCGTTATGCGTTATGCGCTATGCGTTATGCGTTATGCGCTATGCGTTATGCGTTATGCGTTATGCGTTATGCGTTATGCGATTTGCGTTATGCGTTATGCGTTATGCGTTATGCGTTATGCGTTATTCGTTATGCGTTATGCGTTATGCGTTATGCGTTATGCGTTATGCGTTATGCGTTATGCGTTATGCGTTATGCGTTATGCGTTATGCGTTATGCGTTATGCGTTATGCGTTATGCGTTATGCGTTATGCGTTATGCGTTTTGCGTCATGACTTTTGCATTATGACTTTTGCATTATGCGTTATGCGATATGCGCTATATGTTATGGGTTATGGGCTATGCTTTATGCGTTATGCGTTATGCGTTATGCGTTATGCGTTATGCGTTATGCGTTATGCGTTATGCGTTATGCGTTATGCGTTATGCGTTATGCGTTATGCCCTATGCGTTATGCGTTATGCGTTTTGCGTCATGACTTTTGCATTATGACTTTTGCATTAAGCGTTATGCGATATGCGCTATATGTTATGGGTTATGGGCTATGCTTTATGCGTTATGCGTTATGCGTTATGCGTTATGCGTTATGCGTTATGCGTTATGCGTTATGCGTTATGCGTTATGCGTTATGCGTTATGCGTTATGCGTTATGCGTTATGCGTTATGCGTTATGCGTTATGCGTTATGCGTTATGCGTTATGCGTTATGCGTTATGCGTTATTCGTTATACGTTATGCGTTATGCGTCATGCGTTATGCGTTATGCGATATGCGTTATGCGTTATGCGTTATGCGTTATGCGTTATGCGTTATGCGTTATGCGTTATGCGTTATGCGTTATGCGTTATGCGTTATGCGTTATGCGTTATGCGTTATGCGTTATGCGTTATGCGTTTTGCGTCATGACTTTTGCATTATGACTTTTGCATTATGCGTTATGCGATATGCGCTATATGTTATGGGTTATGGGCTATGCTTTATGCGTTATGCGTTATGCGTTATGCGTTATGCGTTATGCGTTATGCGTTATGCGTTATGCGTTTTGCGTCATGACTTTTGCATTATGACTTTTGCATTATGCGTTATGCGTTATGCGTTATGCGTTATGCGTTATGCGTTATGCGTTATGCCCTATGCGTTATGCGTTATGCGTTTTGCGTCATGACTTTTGCATTATGACTTTTGCATTAAGCGTTATGCGATATGCGCTATATGTTATGGGGTATGGGCTATGCTTTATGCCTTATGCGTTTTGCGTTATGCGTTATGCGTTATGCGTTATGCGTTATGCGTTATGCGTTATGCGTTATGCGTTATGCGTTATGCGTTATGCGTTATGCGTTATGCGTTATGCGTTATGCGTTATGCGTTATGCGTTATGCGTTATGCGTTATGCGTTATGCGTTATGCGTTATGCGTTATGCGTTATGCGTTATGCGTTATGCGTTATGCGTTATGCGTTATGCGTTATGCGTTATGCGTTATGCGTTATGCGTTATGCGTTATGCGTTATGCGTTATGCGTTATGCATTATGCGTTATGCGTTATGCGTTATGCGTTATGGGTTATGCGTTATGCGTTATGCGTTATGCGATATGCGTTATGCGTTATGCGTTATGCGTTATGCGTTATGCGTTATGTGTTATGCGTTATGCCCTATGCGTTATGCGTTATGCGTTTTGCGTCATGACTTTTGCATTATGACTTTTGCATTAAGCGTTATGCGATATGCGCTATATGTTATGGGTTATGGGCTATGCTTTATGCGTTATGCGTTATGCGTTATGCGTTATGCGTTATGCGTTATGCGTTATGCGTTATGCGTTATGCGTTATGCGTTATGCGTTATGCGTTATGCGTTATGCGTTATGCGTTATGCGTTATGCGTTATGCGTTATGCGTTATGCGTTACACGTTATGCGTTATGCGTTATGCGTTATGCGTTACACGTTATGCGTTATGCGTTATGCGTTATGCGTTATGCGTTATGCGTTATGCGTTATGCGTTATGCGTTATGCGTTATGCGTTATGCGTTATGCGTTATGCGTTATGCGTTATGCGTTATGCGTTATGCGTTATGCGTTATGCGTTATGCGTTATGCGTTATTCGTTATACGTTATGCGTTATGCGTCATGATTTATGCGTTATGCGATATGCGTTATGCGTTATGCGTTATGCGTTATGCGTTATGCGGTATGCGTTATGCGTTATGCGTTATGCGTTATGCGCTATGCGTTATGCGTTATGCGTTATGCGTTATGCGATTTGCGTTATGCGTTATGCGTTATGCGTTATGCGGTATGCGTTATTCGTTATGCGTTATGCGTTATGCGTTATGCGTTATGCGTTATGCGTTATGCGTTATGCGTTATGCGTTATGCGTTATGCGTTATGCGTTATGCGTTATGCGTTATGCGTTATGCGTTATGCGTTATGCGTTATGCGTTATGCGTTATGCGTTATGCGTTATGCGTTATGCGTTATGCGTTTTGCGTCATGACTTTTGCATTATGACTTTTGCATTATGCGTTATGCGATATGCGCTATATGTTATGGGTTATGGGCTATGCTTTATGCGTTATGCGTTATGCGTTATGCGTTATGCGTTATGCGTTATGCGTTATGCGTTATGCGTTATGCGTTATGCGTTATGCGTTATGCGTTATGCGTTATGCCCTATGCGTTATGCGTTATGCGTTTTGCGTCATGACTTTTGCATTATGACTTTTGCATTAAGCGTTATGCGATATGCGCTATATGTTATGGGTTATGGGCTATGCTTTATGCGTTATGCGTTATGCGTTATGCGTTATGCGTTATGCGTTATGCGTTATGCGTTATGCGTTATGCGTTATGCGTTATGCGTTATGCGTTATGCGTTATGCGTTATGCGTTATGCGTTATGCGTTATGCGTTATGCGTTATGCGTTATGCGTTATTCGTTATACGTTATGCGTTATGCGTCATGCGTTATGCGTTATGCGATATGCGTTATGCGTTATGCGTTATGCGTTATGCGTTATGCGTTATGCGTTATGCGTTATGCGTTATGCGTTATGCGTTATGCGTTATGCGCTATGCGTTATGCGTTATGCGTTATGCGTTATGCGATTTGCGTTATGCGTTATGCGTTATGCGTTATGCGTTATGCGTTATTCGTTATGCGTTATGCGTTATGCGTTATGCGTTATGCGTTATGCGTTATGCGTTATGCGTTATGCGTTATGCGTTATGCGTTATGCGTTATGCGTTATGCGTTATGCGTTATGCGTTATGCGTTATGCGTTATGCGTTATGCGTTATGCGTTATGCGTTATGCGTTATGCGTTATGCGTTATGCGTTATGCGTTATGCGTTATGCGTTATGCGTTATGCGTTATGCGTTATGCGTTATGCGTTATGCGTTATGCGTCATTCGTTATACGTTATGCGTTATGCGTCATGCGTTATGCGTTATGCGATATGCGTTATGCGTTATGCGTTATGCGTTATGCGTTATGCGTTATGCGTTATGCGTTATGCGTTATGCGTTATGCGTTATGCGTTATGCGTTATGCGTTATGCGTTATGCGTTATGCGTTATGCGTTATGCGTTATGCGTTATGCGTTATGCGTTATGCGTTATGCGTTATGCGTTATGCGTTATGCGTTATTCGTTATACGTTATGCGTTATGCGTCATGCGTTATGCGTTATGCGATATGGGTTATGCGTTATGCGTTATGCGTTATGCGTTATGCGTTATGCGTTATGCGTTATGCGTTATGCGTTATGCGTTATGCGTTATGCGCTATGCGTTATGCGTTATGCGTTATGCGTTATGCGATTTGCGTTATGCGTTATGCGTTATGCGTTATGCGTTATGCGTTATTCGTTATGCGTTATGCGTTATGCGTTATGCGTTATGCGTTATGCGTTATGCGTTATGCGTTATGCGTTATGCGTTATGCGTTATGCGTTATGCGTTATGCGTTATGCGTTATGCGTTATGCGTTATGCGTTATGCGTTATGCGTTATGCGTTATGCGTTATGCGTTATGCGTTATGCGTTATGCGTTATGCGTTATGCGTTATGCGTTATGCGTTATGCGTTATGCGTTATGCGTTATGCGTTATGCGTTATGCGTTATGCGTTATGCGTTATGCGTTATGCGTTATGCGTTATGCGTTATGCGTTATGCGTTATGCGTTATGCGTTATGCGTTATGCGTTATGCGTTATGCGTTATGCGTTATGCGTTATGCGTTATGCGTTATGCGTTATGCGTTATGCGTTATGCGTTATGCGTTATGCGTTATGCGTTATGCGTTATGCGTTATGCGTTATGCGTTATGCGTTATGCGTTATGCGTTATGCGTTATGCGTTATGCGTTATGCGTTATGCGTTATGCGTTATGCGTTATGCGTTATGCGTTATGCGTTATGCGTTATGCGTTATGCGTTATGCGTTATGCGTTATGCGTTATGCGTTATGCGTTATGCGTTATGCGTTATGCGTTATGCGTTATGCGTTATGCGTTATGCGTTATGCGTTATGCGTTATGCGTTATGCGTTATGCGTTATGCGTTATGCGTTATGCGTTATGCGTTATGCGTTATGCGTTATGCGTTATGCGTTATGCGTTATGCGTTATGCGTTATGCGTTATGCGTTATGCGTTATGCGTTATGCGTTATGCGTTATGCGTTATGCGTTATGCGTTATGCGTTATGCGTTATGCGTTATGCGTTATGCGTTATGCGTTATGCGTTATGCGTTATGCGTTATGCGTTATGCGTTATGCGTTATGCGTTATTCGTTATACGTTATGCGTTATGCGTCATGATTTATGCGTTATGCGATATGCGTTATGCGTTATGCGTTATGCGTTATGCGTTATGCGTTATGCGTTATGCGTTATGCGTTATGCGTTATGCGCTATGCGTTATGCGTTATGCGCTATGCGTTATGCGTTATGCGTTATGCGTTATGCGTTATGCGATTTGCGTTATGCGTTATGCGTTATGCGTTATGCGTTATTCGTTATGCGTTATGCGTTATGCGTTATGCGTTATGCGTTATGCGTTATGCGTTATGCGTTATGCGTTATGCGTTATGCGTTATGCGTTATGCGTTATGCGTTATGCGTTATGCGTTATGCGTTTTGCGTCATGACTTTTGCATTATGACTTTTGCATTATGCGTTATGCGATATGCGCTATATGTTATGGGTTATGGGCTATGCTTTATGCGTTATGCGTTATGCGTTATGCGTTATGCGTTATGCGTTATGCGTTATGCGTTATGCGTTATGCGTTATGCGTTATGCCCTATGCGTTATGCGTTATGCGTTTTGCGTCATGACTTTTGCATTATGACTTTTGCATTAAGCGTTATGCGATATGCGCTATATGTTATGGGTTATGGGCTATGCTTTATGCGTTATGCGTTATGCGTTATGCGTTATGCGTTATGCGTTATGCGTTATGCGTTATGCGTTATGCGTTATGCGTTATGCGTTATGCGTTATGCGTTATGCGTTATGCGTTATGCGTTATGCGTTATGCGTTATGCGTTATGCGTTATTCGTTATACGTTATGCGTTATGCGTCATGCGTTATGCGTTATGCGATATGCGTTATGCGTTATGCGTTATGCGTTATGCGTTATGCGTTATGCGTTATGCGTTATGCGTTATGCGTTATGCGTTATGCGTTATGCGTTATGCGTTATGCGTTATGCGTTATGCGTTTTGCGTCATGACTTTTGCATTATGACTTTTGCATTATGCGTTATGCGATATGCGCTATATGTTATGGGTTATGGGCTATGCTTTATGCGTTATGCGTTATGCGTTATGCGTTATGCGTTATGCGTTATGCGTTATGCGTTTTGCGTCATGACTTTTGCATTATGACTTTTGCATTATGCGTTATGCGTTATGCGTTATGCGTTATGCGTTATGCGTTATGCGTTATGCGTTATGCCCTATGCGTTATGCGTTATGCGTTTTGCGTCATGACTTTTGCATTATGACTTTTGCATTAAGCGTTATGCGATATGCGCTATATGTTATGGGGTATGGGCTATGCTTTATGCCTTATGCGTTTTGCGTTATGCGTTATGCGTTATGCGTTATGCGTTATGCGTTATGCGTTATGCGTTATGCGTTATGCGTTATGCGTTATGCGTTATGCGTTATGCGTTATGCGTTATGCGTTATGCGTTATGCGTTATGCGTTATGCGTTATGCGTTATGCGTTATGCGTTATGCGTTATGCGTTATGCGTTATGCGTTATGCGTTATGCGTTATGCGTTATGCGTTATGCGTTATGCGTTATGCGTTATGCGTTATGCGTTATGCGTTATGCGTTATGCGTTATGCGTTATGCGTTATGCGTTATGCGTTATGCATTATGCGTTATGCGTTATGCGTTATGCGTTATGGGTTATGCGTTATGCGTTATGCGTTATGCGATATGCGTTATGCGTTATGCGTTATGCGTTATGCGTTATGCGTTATGCGTTATGCGTTATGCGTTATGCGTTATGCGTTATGCGTTTTGCGTCATGACTTTTGCATTATGACTTTTGCATTATGCGTTATGCGATATGCGCTATATGTTATGGGTTATGGGCTATGCTTTATGCGTTATGCGTTATGCGTTATGCGTTATGCGTTATGCGTTATGCGTTATGCGTTTTGCGTCATGACTTTTGCATTATGACTTTTGCATTATGCGTTATGCGTTATGCGTTATGCGTTATGCGTTATGCGTTATGCGTTATGCGTTATGCCCTATGCGTTATGCGTTATGCGTTTTGCGTCATGACTTTTGCATTATGACTTTTGCATTAAGCGTTATGCGATATGCGCTATATGTTATGGGGTATGGGCTATGCTTTATGCCTTATGCGTTTTGCGTTATGCGTTATGCGTTATGCGTTATGCGTTATGCGTTATGCGTTATGCGTTATGCGTTATGCGTTATGCGTTATGCGTTATGCGTTATGCGTTATGCGTTATGCGTTATGCGTTATGCGTTATGCGTTATGCGTTATGCGTTATGCGTTATGCGTTATGCGTTATGCGTTATGCGTTATGCGTTATGCGTTATGCGTTATGCGTTATGCGTTATGCGTTATGCGTTATGCGTTATGCGTTATGCGTTATGCGTTATGCGTTATGCGTTATGCATTATGCGTTATGCGTTATGCGTTATGCGTTATGGGTTATGCGTTATGCGTTATGCGTTATGCGATATGCGTTATGCGTTATGCGTTATGCGTTATGCGTTATGCGTTATGTGTTATGCGTTATGCCCTATGCGTTATGCGTTATGCGTTTTGCGTCATGACTTTTGCATTATGACTTTTGCATTAAGCGTTATGCGATATGCGCTATATGTTATGGGTTATGGGCTATGCTTTATGCGTTATGCGTTATGCGTTATGCGTTATGCGTTATGCGTTATGCGTTATGCGTTATGCGTTATGCGTTATGCGTTATGCATTATGCGTTATGCGTTATGCGTTATGCGTTATGCGTTATGCGTTACACGTTATGCGTTATGCGTTATGCGTTATGCGTTACACGTTATGCGTTATGCGTTATGCGTTATGCGTTATGCGTTATGCGTTATGCGTTATGCGTTATGCGTTATGCGTTATGCGTTATGCGTTATGCGTTATGCGTTATGCGTTATGCGTTATGCGTTATGCGTTATGCGTTATGCGTTATGCGTTATGCGTTATTCGTTATACGTTATGCGTTATGCGTCATGATTTATGCGTTATGCGATATGCGTTATGCGTTATGCGTTATGCGTTATGCGTTATGCGTTATGCGTTATGCGTTATGCGTTATGCGTTATGCGCTATGCGTTATGCGTTATGCGTTATGCGTTATGCGATTTGCGTTATGCGTTATGCGTTATGCGTTATGCGGTATGCGTTATTCGTTATGCGTTATGCGTTATGCGTTATGCGTTATGCGTTATGCGTTATGCGTTATGCGTTATGCGTTATGCGTTATGCGTTATGCGTTATGCGTTATGCGTTATGCGTTATGCGTTATGCGTTATGCGTTATGCGTTATGCGTTATGCGTTATGCGTTATGCGTTTTGCGTCATGACTTTTGCATTATGACTTTTGCATTATGCGTTATGCGATATGCGCTATATGTTATGGGTTATGGGCTATGCTTTATGCGTTATGCGTTATGCGTTATGCGTTATGCGTTATGCGTTATGCGTTATGCGTTATGCGTTATGCGTTATGCGTTATGCGTTATGCCCTATGCGTTATGCGTTATGCGTTTTGCGTCATGACTTTTGCATTATGACTTTTGCATTAAGCGTTATGCGATATGCGCTATATGTTATGGGTTATGGGCTATGCTTTATGCGTTATGCGTTATGCGTTATGCGTTATGCGTTATGCGTTATGCGTTATGCGTTATGCGTTATGCGTTATGCGTTATGCGTTATGCGTTATGCGTTATGCGTTATGCGTTATGCGTTATTCGTTATACGTTATGCGTTATGCGTCATGCGTTATGCGTTATGCGATATGCGTTATGCGTTATGCGTTATGCGTTATGCGTTATGCGTTATGCGTTATGCGTTATGCGTTATGCGTTATGCGTTATGCGCTATGCGTTATGCGTTATGCGTTATGCGTTATGCGATTTGCGTTATGCGTTATGCGTTATGCGTTATGCGTTATGCGTTATTCGTTATGCGTTATGCGTTATGCGTTATGCGTTATGCGTTATGCGTTATGCGTTATGCGTTATGCGTTATGCGTTATGCGTTATGCGTTATGCGTTATGCGTTATGCGTTATGCGTTATGCGTTATGCGTTATGCGTTATGCGTTATGCGTTATGCGTTATGCGTTATGCGTTATGCGTTATGCGTTATGCGTTATGCGTTATGCGTTATGCGTTATGCGTTATGCGTTATGCGTTATGCGTTATGCGTTATGCGTTATGCGTTATGCGTTATGCGTTATGCGTTATGCGTTATGCGTTATGCGTTATGCGTTATGCGTTATTCGTTATACGTTATGCGTTATGCGTCATGCGTTATGCGTTATGCGATATGCGTTATGCGTTATGCGTTATGCGTTATGCGTTATGCGTTATGCGTTATGCGTTATGCGTTATGCGTTATGCGTTATGCGCTATGCGTTATGCGTTATGCGTTATGCGTTATGCGATTTGCGTTATGCGTTATGCGTTATGCGTTATGCGTTATGCGTTATTCGTTATGCGTTATGCGTTATGCGTTATGCGTTATGCGTTATGCGTTATGCGTTATGCGTTATGCGTTATGCGTTATGCGTTATGCGTTATGCGTTATGCGTTATGCGTTATGCGTTATGCGTTATGCGTTATGCGTTATGCGTTATGCGTTATGCGTTATGCGTTATGCGTTATGCGTTATGCGTTATGCGTTATGCGTTATGCGTCATGCGTTATGCGTTATGCGATATGCGTTATGCGTTATGCGTTATGCGTTATGCGTTATGCGTTATGCGTTATGCGTTATGCGTTATGCGTTATGCGTTATGCGTTATGCGTTATGCGTTATGCGTTATGCGTTATGCGTTATGCGTTATGCGTTATGCGTTATGCGTTATGCGCTATGCGTTATGCGTTATGCGTTATGCGTTATGCGATTTGCGTTATGCGTTATGCGTTATGCGTTATGCGTTATGCGTTATTCGTTATGCGTTATGCGTTATGCGTTATGCGTTATGCGTTATGCGTTATGCGTTATGCGTTATGCGTTATGCGTTATGCGTTATGCGTTATGCGTTATGCGTTATGCGTTATGCGTTATGCGTTATGCGTTATGCGTTATGCGTTATGCGTTATGCGATATGCGTTATGCGTTATGGGTTATGCGTTTTGCGTCATGACTTTTGCATTATGACTTTTGCATTATGCGTTATGCGATATGCGCTATATGTTATGGGTTATGGGCTATGCTTTATGCGTTATGCGTCATGCGTTATGCGTTATGCGATAAGCGTTATGCGTTATGCGTTATGCGTTATGGGTTATGCGTTATGCGTTATGCGTTATGCGTGATGCGTTATGCGTTATGCGTTATGCGTTATGCGTTATGCGTTATGCGTTATGCGTTATGCGTTATGCGTTATGCGTTATGCGTGATGCGTTATGCGTTATGCGTTATGCGTTATGCGTTATGCGTTATGCGTTATGCGTTATGCGTTATGCGTTATGCGTTATGCGTTATGCGTTATGCGTTATGCGTTATGCGTTATGCGTTATGCGTTATGCGTTATGCGTTATGCGTTATGCGTTATGCGTTATGCGTTATGCGTTATGCGTTATGCGTTATGCGTTATGCGTTATGCGTTATGCGTTATGCGTTATGCGTTATGCGTTATGCGTTATGCGTTATGCGTTATGCGTTATGCGTTATGCGTTATGCGTTATGCGTTATGCGTTATGCGTTATGCGTTATGCGTTATGCGTTATGCGTTATGCGTTATGCCTTATGCCTTATGCGTTATGCGTTATGCGTTATGCGTTATGCGTTATGCGTTATGCGTTATGCGTTATGCGTTATGCGTTATGCGTTATGCGTTATGCGTTATGCGTTATGCGTTATGCGTTATGCGTTATGCGTTATGCGTTATGCGTTATGCGTTATGCGTTATGCGTTATGCGTTATGCGTTATGCGTTATGCGTTATGCGTTATGCGTTATGCGTTATGCGTTATGCGTTATGCGTTATGCGTTATGCGTTATGCGTTATGCGTTATGCGTTATGCGTTATGCGTTATGCGTTATGCGTTATGCGTTATGCGTTATGCGTTATGCGTTATGCGTTATGCGTTATGCGTTATGCGTTATGCGTTATGCGTTATGCGTTATGCGTTATGCGTTATGCGTTATGCGTTATGCGTTATGCGTTATGCGTTATGCGTTATGCGTTATGCCTTATGCGTTATGCGTTATGCGTTATGCGTTATGCGTTATGCGTTATGCGTTATGCGTTATGCGTTATGCGTTATGCGTTATGCGTTATGCGTTATGCGTTATGCGTTATGCGTTATGCGTTATGCGTTATGCGTTATGCGTTATGCGTTATGCGTTATGCGTTATGCGTTATGCGTTATGCGTTATGCGTTATGCGTTATGCGTTATGCGTTATGCGTTATGCGTTATGCGTTATGCGTTATGCGTTATGCGTTATGCGTTATGCGTTATGCGTTATGCGTTATGCGTTATGCATTATGCGTTATGCGTTATGCGTTATGCGTTATGGGTTATGCGTTATGCGTTATGCGTTATGCGATATGCGTTATGCGTTATGCGTTATGCGTTATGCGTTATGCGTTATGCGTTATGCGTTATGCCCTATGCGTTATGCGTTATGCGTTTTGCGTCATGACTTTTGCATTATGACTTTTGCATTAAGCGTTATGCAATATGCGCTATATGTTATGGGTTATGCGTTATGCGTTATGCGTTATGCGTTATGCGTTATGCGTTATGCGTTATGCGTTATGCGTTATGCGTTATGCGTTATGCGTTATGCGTTATGCGTTATGCGTTATGCGTTATGCGTTATGCGTTATGCGTTATGCGTTATGCGTTATGCGTTATGCGTTATGCGTTATGCGTTATGCGTTATGCGTTATGCGTTATGCGTTATGCGTTATGCGTTATGCGTTATGCGTTATGCGTTATGCGTTATGCGTTATGCGTTATGCGTTATGCGTTATGCGTTATGCGTTATGCGTTATGCGTTATGCGTTATGCGTTATGCGTTATGCGTTATGCGTTATGCGTTATGCGTTATGCGTTATGCGTTATGCGTTATGCGTTATGCGTTATGCGTTATGCGTTATGCGTTATGCGTTATGCGTTATGCGTTATGCGTTATGCGTTATGCGTTATGCGTTATGCGTTATGCGTTATGCGTTATGCGTTATGCGTTATGCGTTATTCGTTATACGTTATGCGTTATGCGTCATGATTTATGCGTTATGCGATATGCGTTATGCGTTATGCGTTATGCGTTATGCGTTATGCGTTATGCGTTATGCGTTATGCGTTATGCGTTATGCGTTATGCGTTATGCGTTATGCGCTATGCGTTATGCGTTATGCGTTATGCGTTATGCGATTTGCGTTATGCGTTATGCGTTATGCGTTATGCGGTATGCGTTATTCGTTATGCGTTATGCGTTATGCGTTATGCGTTATGCGTTATGCGTTATGCGTTATGCGTTATGCGTTATGCGTTATGCGTTATGCGTTATGCGTTATGCGTTATGCGTTATGCGTTTTGCGTCATGACTTTTGCATTATGACTTTTGCATTATGCGTTATGCGATATGCGCTATATGTTATGGGTTATGGGCTATGCTTTATGCGTTATGCGTTATGCCCTATGCGTTATGCGTTATGCGTTTTGCGTCATGACTTTTGCATTATGACTTTTGCATTAAGCGTTATGCGATATGCGCTATATGTTATGGGTTATGGGCTATGCTTTATGCGTTATGCGTTATGCGTTATGCGTTATGCGTTATGCGTTATGCGTTATGCGTTATGCGTTATGCGTTATGCGTTATGCGTTATGCGTTATGCGTTATGCGTTATGCGTTATGCGTTATGCGTTATGCGTTATGCGTTATGCGTTATGCGTTATGCGTTATTCGTTATACGTTATGCGTTATGCGTCATGCGTTATGCGTTATGCGATATGCGTTATGCGTTATGCGTTATGCGTTATGCGTTATGCGTTATGCGTTATGCGTTATGCGTTATGCGTTATGCGCTATGCGTTATGCGTTATGCGTTATGCGTTATGCGATTTGCGTTATGCGTTATGCGTTATGCGTTATGCGTTATGCGTTATTCGTTATGCGTTATGCGTTATGCGTTATGCGTTATGCGTTATGCGTTATGCGTTATGCGTTATGCGTTATGCGTTATGCGTTATGCGTTATGCGTTATGCGTTATGCGTTATGCGTTATGCGTTATGCGTTATGCGTTATGCGTTATGCGTTATGCGTTATGCGTTATGCGTTATGCGTTATGCGTTATGCGTTATGCGTTATGCGTTATGCGTTATGCGTTATTCGTTATACGTTATGCGTTATGCGTCATGCGTTATGCGTTATGCGATATGCGTTATGCGTTATGCGTTATGCGTTATGCGTTATGCGTTATGCGTTATGCGTTATGCGTTATGCGTTATGCGTTATGCGTTATGCGTTATGCGTTATGCGTTATGCGTTATGCGTTATGCGTTATGCGTTATGCGTTATGCGTTATGCGTTATGCGTTATGCGTTATGCGTTATGCGTTATGCGTTATGCGTTATGCGTTATGCGTTATGCGTTATGCGTTATGCGTTATGCGTTATGCGTTATTCGTTATACGTTATGCGTTATGCGTCATGCGTTATGCGTTATGCGATATGCGTTATGCGTTATGCGTTATGCGTTATGCGTTATGCGTTATGCGTTATGCGTTATGCGTTATGCGTTATGCGTTATGCGTTATGCGTTATGCGTTATGCGTTATGCGTTATGCGTTATGCGTTATGCGTTATGCGCTATGCGTTATGCGTTATGCGTTATGCGTTATGCGATTTGCGTTATGCGTTATGCGTTATGCGTTATGCGTTATGCGTTATTCGTTATGCGTTATGCGTTATGCGTTATGCGTTATGCGTTATGCGTTATGCGTTATGCGTTATGCGTTATGCGTTATGCGTTATGCGTTATGCGTTATGCGTTATGCGTTATGCGTTATGCGTTATGCGTTATGCGTTATGCGTTATGCGTTATGCGTTATGCGTTATGCGTTATGCGTTATGCGTTATGCGTTATGCGTTATGCGTTATGCGTTATGCGTTATGCGTTATGCGTTATGCGTTATGCGTTATGCGTTATGCGTTATGCGTTATGCGTTATGCGTTATGCGTTATGCGTTATGCGTTATGCGTTATGCGTTATGCGTTATGCGTTATGCGTTATGCGTTATGCGTTATGCGTTATGCGTTATGCGTTATGCGTTATGCGTTATGCGTTATGCGTTATGCGTTATGCGTTATGCGTTATGCGTTATGCGTTATGCGTTATGCGTTATGCGTTTTGCGTCATGACTTTTGCATTATGACTTTTGCATTATGCGTTATGCGATATGCGCTATATGTTATGGGGTATGGGCTATGCTTTATGCGTTATGCGTTTTGCGTTATGCGTTATGCGTTATGCGTTATGCGTTATGCGTTATGCGTTATGCGTTATGCGTTATGCGTTATGCGTTATGCGTTATGCGTTATGCGTTATGCGTTATGCGTTATGCGTTATGCGTTATGCGTTATGCGTTATGCGTTATGCGTTATGCGTTATGCGTTATGCGTTATGCGTTATGCGTTATGCGTTATGCGTTATGCGTTATGCGTTATGCGTTATGCGTTATGCGTTATGCGTTATGCGTTATGCGTTATGCGTTATGCGTTATGCGTTATGCGTTATGCGTTATGCGTTTTGCGTCATGACTTTTGCATTATGACTTTTGCATTATGCGTTATGCGATATGCGCTATATGTTATGGGTTATGGGCTATGCTTTATGTGTTATGCGTTATGCGTTATGCGTTATGCGTTATGCGTTATTTGTTATGCGTTATGCGTTATGCGTTATGCGTTATGCGTTATGCGTTATGCGTTATGCGTTATGCGTTATGCGTTATGCGTTATGCGTTATGCGTTATGCGTTATGCGTTATGCGCTATGCGTTATGCGTTATGCCTTATGCGTTATGCGATTTGCGTTATGCGTTATGCGTTATGCGTTATGCGTTATGCGTTATTCGTTATGCGTTATGCGTTATGCGTTATGCGTTATGCGTTATGCGTTATGCGTTATGCGTTATGCGTTATGCGTTATGCGTTATGCGTTATGCGTTATGCGTTATGCGTTATGCGTTATGCGTTTTGCGTCATGACTTTTGCATTATGACTTTTGCATTATGCGTTATGCGATATGCGCTATATGTTATGGGTTATGGGCTATGCTTTATGCGTTATGCGTTATGCGTTATGCGTTATGCGTTATGCGTTATGCGTTATGCGTTATGCGTTATGCGTTATGCGTTATGCCCTATGCGTTATGCGTTATGCGTTTTGCGTCATGACTTTTGCATTATGACTTTTGCATTAAGCGTTATGCGATATGCGCTATATGTTATGGGTTATGGGCTATGCTTTATGCGTTATGCGTTATGCGTTATGCGTTATGCGTTATGCGTTATGCGTTATGCGTTATGCGTTATGCGTTATGCGTTATGCGTTATGCGTTATGCGTTATGCGTTATGCGTTATGCGTTATGCGTCATGCGTTATGCGTTATGCGATATGCGTTATGCGTTATGCGTTATGCGTTATGCGTTATGCGTTATGCGTTATGCGTTATGCGTTATGCGTTATGCGCTATGCGTTATGCGTTATGCGTTATGCGTTATGCGATTTGCGTTATGCGTTATGCGTTATGCGTTATGCGTTATGCGTTATGCGTTATGCGTTATGCCCTATGCGTTATGCGTTATGCGTTTTGCGTCATGACTTTTGCATTATGACTTTTGCATTAAGCGTTATGCGATATGCGCTATATGTTATGGGTTATGGGCTATGCTTTATGCGTTATGCGTTATGCGTTATGCGTTATGCGTTATGCGTTATGCGTTATGCGTTATGCGTTATGCGTTATGCGTTATGCGTTATGCGTTATGCGTTATGCGTTATGCGTTATGCGTTATGCGTTATGCGTTATGCGTTATGCGTTATGCGTTATGCGTTATGCGTTATGCGTTATGCGTTATGCGTTATGCATTATGCGTTACGCGTTATGCGTTATGCGTTTTGCGTCATGACTTTTGCATTATGACTTTTGCATTATGCGTTATGCGTTATGCGTTATGCGTTATGGGTTATGCGTTATGCGTTATGCGTTATGCGTTATGCGTTATGCGTGATGCGTTATGCGTTATGCGTTATGCGTTATGCGTTATGCGATTTGCGTTATGCGTTATGCGTTATGCGTTATGCGTTATGCGTTATGCGTTATGCGTTATGCGTTATGCGTTATGCGTTATGCGTTATGCGTTATGCGTTATGCGTTATGCGTTATGCGTTATGCGTTATGCGTTATGCGTTATGCGTTATGCGTTATGCGTTATGCGTTATGCGTTATGCGTTATGCGTTATGCGTTATGCGTTATGCGTTATGCGTTATGCGTTATGCGTTATGCGTTATGCGTTATGCGTTATGCGTTATGCGTTATGCGTTATGCGTTATGCGTTATGCGTTATGCGTTATGCGTTATGCGTTATGCGTTATGCGTTATGCGTTATGCGTTATGCGTTATGCGTTATGCGTTATGCGTTATGCGTTATGCGTTATGCGTTATGCGTTATGCGTTATGCGTTATGCGTTATGCGTTATGCGTTATGCGTTATGCGTTATGCGTTATGCGTTATGCGTTATGCGTTATGCGTTATGCGTTATGCGTTATTCGTTATACGTTATGCGTTATGCGTCATGCGTTATGCGTTATGCGATATGCGTTATGCGTTATGCGTTATGCGTTATGCGTTATGCGTTATGCGTTATGCGTTATGCGTTATGCGTTATGCGTTATGCGTTATGCGTTATGCGTTATGCGCTATGCGTTATGCGTTATGCGTTATGCGTTATGCGATTTGCGTTATGCGTTATGCGTTATGCGTTATGCGTTATGCGTTATTCGTTATGCGTTATGCGTTATGCGTTATGCGTTATGCGTTATGCGTTATGCGTTATGCGTTATGCGTTATGCGTTATGCGTTATGCGTTATGCGTTATGCGTTATGCGTTATGCGTTATGCGTTATGCGTTATGCGTTATGCGATATGCGTTATGCGTTATGGGTTATGCGTTTTGCGTCATGACTTTTGCATTATGACTTTTGCATTATGCGTTATGCGATATGCGCTATATGTTATGGGTTATGGGCTATGCTTTATGCGTTATGCGTCATGCGTTATGCGTTATGCGATAAGCGTTATGCGTTATGCGTTATGCGTTATGGGTTATGCGTTATGCGTTATGCGTTATGCGTGATGCGTTATGCGTTATGCGTTATGCGTTATGCGTTATGCGTTATGCGTTATGCGTTATGCGTTATGCGTTATGCGTTATGCGTTATGCGTTATGCGTTATGCGTTATGCGTTATGCGTTATGCGTTATGCATTATGCGTTATGCGTTATGCGTTATGCGTTATGGGTTATGCGTTATGCGTTATGCGTTATGCGATATGCGTTATGCGTTATGCGTTATGCGTTATGCGTTATGCGTTATGCGTTATGCGTTATGCCCTATGCGTTATGCGTTATGCGTTTTGCGTCATGACTTTTGCATTATGACTTTTGCATTAAGCGTTATGCAATATGCGCTATATGTTATGGGTTATGCGTTATGCGTTATGCGTTATGCGTTATGCGTTATGCGTTATGCGTTATGCGTTATGCGTTATGCGTTATGCGTTATGCGTTATGCGTTATGCGTTATGCGTTATGCGTTATGCGTTATGCGTTATGCGTTATGCGTTATGCGTTATGCGTTATGCGTTATGCGTTATGCGTTATGCGTTATGCGTTATGCGTTATGCGTTATGCGTTATGCGTTATGCGTTATGCGTTATGCGTTATGCGTTATGCGTTATGCGTTATGCGTTATGCGTTATGCGTTATGCGTTATGCGTTATGCGTTATGCGTTATGCGTTATGCGTTATGCGTTATGCGTTATGCGTTATGCGTTATGCGTTATGCGTTATGCGTTATGCGTTATGCGTTATGCGTTATGCGTTATGCGTTATGCGTTATGCGTTATGCGTTATGCGTTATGCGTTATGCGTTATGCGTTATGCGTTATGCGTTATGCGTTATGCGTTATGCGTTATTCGTTATACGTTATGCGTTATGCGTCATGATTTATGCGTTATGCGATATGCGTTATGCGTTATGCGTTATGCGTTATGCGTTATGCGTTATGCGTTATGCGTTATGCGTTATGCGTTATGCGTTATGCGTTATGCGTTATGCGCTATGCGTTATGCGTTATGCGTTATGCGTTATGCGATTTGCGTTATGCGTTATGCGTTATGCGTTATGCGGTATGCGTTATTCGTTATGCGTTATGCGTTATGCGTTATGCGTTATGCGTTATGCGTTATGCGTTATGCGTTATGCGTTATGCGTTATGCGTTATGCGTTATGCGTTATGCGTTATGCGTTATGCGTTATGCGTTTTGCGTCATGACTTTTGCATTATGACTTTTGCATTATGCGTTATGCGATATGCGCTATATGTTATGGGTTATGGGCTATGCTTTATGCGTTATGCGTTATGCCCTATGCGTTATGCGTTATGCGTTTTGCGTCATGACTTTTGCATTATGACTTTTGCATTAAGCGTTATGCGATATGCGCTATATGTTATGGGTTATGGGCTATGCTTTATGCGTTATGCGTTATGCGTTATGCGTTATGCGTTATGCGTTATGCGTTATGCGTTATGCGTTATGCGTTATGCGTTATGCGTTATGCGTTATGCGTTATGCGTTATGCGTTATGCGTTATGCGTTATGCGTTATTCGTTATACGTTATGCGTTATGCGTCATGCGTTATGCGTTATGCGATATGCGTTATGCGTTATGCGTTATGCGTTATGCGTTATGCGTTATGCGTTATGCGTTATGCGTTATGCGTTATGCGCTATGCGTTATGCGTTATGCGTTATGCGTTATGCGATTTGCGTTATGCGTTATGCGTTATGCGTTATGCGTTATGCGTTATTCGTTATGCGTTATGCGTTATGCGTTATGCGTTATGCGTTATGCGTTATGCGTTATGCGTTATGCGTTATGCGTTATGCGTTATGCGTTATGCGTTATGCGTTATGCGTTATGCGTTATGCGTTATGCGTTATGCGTTATGCGTTATGCGTTATGCGTTATGCGTTATGCGTTATGCGTTATGCGTTATGCGTTATGCGTTATGCGTTATGCGTTATGCGTTATGCGTTATGCGTTATGCGTTATTCGTTATACGTTATGCGTTATGCGTCATGCGTTATGCGTTATGCGATATGCGTTATGCGTTATGCGTTATGCGTTATGCGTTATGCGTTATGCGTTATGCGTTATGCGTTATGCGTTATGCGTTATGCGTTATGCGTTATGCGTTATGCGTTATGCGTTATGCGTTATGCGTTATGCGTTATGCGTTATGCGTTATGCGTTATGCGTTATGCGTTATGCGTTATGCGTTATGCGTTATGCGTTATGCGTTATGCGTTATGCGTTATGCGTTATGCGTTATGCGTTATTCGTTATACGTTATGCGTTATGCGTCATGCGTTATGCGTTATGCGATATGCGTTATGCGTTATGCGTTATGCGTTATGCGTTATGCGTTATGCGTTATGCGTTATGCGTTATGCGTTATGCGTTATGCGTTATGCGTTATGCGTTATGCGTTATGCGTTATGCGTTATGCGTTATGCGTTATGCGCTATGCGTTATGCGTTATGCGTTATGCGTTATGCGATTTGCGTTATGCGTTATGCGTTATGCGTTATGCGTTATGCGTTATTCGTTATGCGTTATGCGTTATGCGTTATGCGTTATGCGTTATGCGTTATGCGTTATGCGTTATGCGTTATGCGTTATGCGTTATGCGTTATGCGTTATGCGTTATGCGTTATGCGTTATGCGTTATGCGTTATGCGTTATGCGTTATGCGTTATGCGTTATGCGTTATGCGTTATGCGTTATGCGTTATGCGTTATGCGTTATGCGTTATGCGTTATGCGTTATGCGTTATGCGTTATGCGTTATGCGTTATGCGTTATGCGTTATGCGTTATGCGTTATGCGTTATGCGTTATGCGTTATGCGTTATGCGTTATGCGTTATGCGTTATGCGTTATGCGTTATGCGTTATGCGTTATGCGTTATGCGTTATGCGTTATGCGTTATGCGTTATGCGTTATGCGTTATGCGTTATGCGTTATGCGTTATGCGTTATGCGTTTTGCGTCATGACTTTTGCATTATGACTTTTGCATTATGCGTTATGCGATATGCGCTATATGTTATGGGGTATGGGCTATGCTTTATGCGTTATGCGTTTTGCGTTATGCGTTATGCGTTATGCGTTATGCGTTATGCGTTATGCGTTATGCGTTATGCGTTATGCGTTATGCGTTATGCGTTATGCGTTATGCGTTATGCGTTATGCGTTATGCGTTATGCGTTATGCGTTATGCGTTATGCGTTATGCGTTATGCGTTATGCGTTATGCGTTATGCGTTATGCGTTATGCGTTATGCGTTATGCGTTATGCGTTATGCGTTATGCGTTATGCGTTATGCGTTATGCGTTATGCGTTATGCGTTATGCGTTATGCGTTATGCGTTATGCGTTATGCGTTATGCGTTTTGCGTCATGACTTTTGCATTATGACTTTTGCATTATGCGTTATGCGATATGCGCTATATGTTATGGGTTATGGGCTATGCTTTATGCGTTATGCGTTATGCGTTATGCGTTATGCGTTATGCGTTATTTGTTATGCGTTATGCGTTATGCGTTATGCGTTATGCGTTATGCGTTATGCGTTATGCGTTATGCGTTATGCGTTATGCGTTATGCGTTATGCGTTATGCGTTATGCGTTATGCGCTATGCGTTATGCGTTATGCCTTATGCGTTATGCGATTTGCGTTATGCGTTATGCGTTATGCGTTATGCGTTATGCGTTATTCGTTATGCGTTATGCGTTATGCGTTATGCGTTATGCGTTATGCGTTATGCGTTATGCGTTATGCGTTATGCGTTATGCGTTATGCGTTATGCGTTATGCGTTATGCGTTATGCGTTATGCGTTATGCGTTATGCGTTTTGCGTCATGACTTTTGCATTATGACTTTTGCATTATGCGTTATGCGATATGCGCTATATGTTATGGGTTATGGGCTATGCTTTATGCGTTATGCGTTATGCGTTATGCGTTATGCGTTATGCGTTATGCGTTATGCGTTATGCGTTATGCGTTATGCGTTATGCCCTATGCGTTATGCGTTATGCGTTTTGCGTCATGACTTTTGCATTATGACTTTTGCATTAAGCGTTATGCGATATGCGCTATATGTTATGGGTTATGGGCTATGCTTTATGCGTTATGCGTTATGCGTTATGCGTTATGCGTTATGCGTTATGCGTTATGCGTTATGCGTTATGCGTTATGCGTTATGCGTTATGCGTTATGCGTTATGCGTTATGCGTTATGCGTCATGCGTTATGCGTTATGCGATATGCGTTATGCGTTATGCGTTATGCGTTATGCGTTATGCGTTATGCGTTATGCGTTATGCGTTATGCGTTATGCGCTATGCGTTATGCGTTATGCGTTATGCGTTATGCGATTTGCGTTATGCGTTATGCGTTATGCGTTATGCGTTATGCGTTATGCGTTATGCGTTATGCCCTATGCGTTATGCGTTATGCGTTTTGCGTCATGACTTTTGCATTATGACTTTTGCATTAAGCGTTATGCGATATGCGCTATATGTTATGGGTTATGGGCTATGCTTTATGCGTTATGCGTTATGCGTTATGCGTTATGCGTTATGCGTTATGCGTTATGCGTTATGCGTTATGCGTTATGCGTTATGCGTTATGCGTTATGCGTTATGCGTTATGCGTTATGCGTTATGCGTTATGCGTTATGCGTTATGCGTTATGCGTTATGCGTTATGCGTTATGCGTTATGCATTATGCGTTACGCGTTATGCGTTATGCGTTTTGCGTCATGACTTTTGCATTATGACTTTTGCATTATGCGTTATGCGTTATGCGTTATGCGTTATGGGTTATGGGTTATGCGTTATGCGTTATGCGTTATGCGTTATGCGTTATGCGTGATGCGTTATGCGTTATGCGTTATGCGTTATGCGTTATGCGATTTGCGTTATGCGTTATGCGTTATGCGTTATGCGTTATGCGTTATGCGTTATGCGTTATGCGTTATGCGTTATGCGTTATGCGTTATGCGTTATGCGTTATGCGTTATGCGTTATGCGTTATGCGTTATGCGTTATGCGTTATGCGTTATGCGTTATGCGTTATGCGTTATGCGTTATGCGTTATGCGTTATGCGTTATGCGTTATGCGTTATGCGTTATGCGTTATGCGTTATGCGTTATGCGTTATGCGTTATGCGTTATGCGTTATGCGTTATGCGTTATGCGTTATGCGTTATGCGTTATGCGTTATGCGTTATGCGTTATGCGTTATGCGTTATGCGTTATGCGTTATGCGTTATGCGTTATGCGTTATGCGTTATGCGTTATGCGTTATGCGTTATGCGTTATGCGTTATGCGTTATGCGTTATGCGTTATGCGTTATGCGTTATGCGTTATGCGTTATGCGTTATGCGTTATTCGTTATACGTTATGCGTTATGCGTCATGCGTTATGCGTTATGCGATATGCGTTATGCGTTATGCGTTATGCGTTATGCGTTATGCGTTATGCGTTATGCGTTATGCGTTATGCGTTATGCGTTATGCGTTATGCGTTATGCGTTATGCGCTATGCGTTATGCGTTATGCGTTATGCGTTATGCGATTTGCGTTATGCGTTATGCGTTATGCGTTATGCGTTATGCGTTATTCGTTATGCGTTATGCGTTATGCGTTATGCGTTATGCGTTATGCGTTATGCGTTATGCGTTATGCGTTATGCGTTATGCGTTATGCGTTATGCGTTATGCGTTATGCGTTATGCGTTATGCGTTATGCGTTATGCGATATGCGTTATGCGTTATGGGTTATGCGTTTTGCGTCATGACTTTTGCATTATGACTTTTGCATTATGCGTTATGCGATATGCGCTATATGTTATGGGTTATGGGCTATGCTTTATGCGTTATGCGTCATGCGTTATGCGTTATGCGATAAGCGTTATGCGTTATGCGTTATGCGTTATGGGTTATGCGTTATGCGTTATGCGTTATGCGTGATGCGTTATGCGTTATGCGTTATGCGTTATGCGTTATGCGTTATGCGTTATGCGTTATGCGTTATGCGTTATGCGTTATGCGTTATGCGTTATGCGTTATGCGTTATGCGTTATGCGTTATGCGTTATGCGTTATGCGTTATGCGTTATGCGTTATGCGTTATGCGTTATGCGTTATGCGTTATGCGTTATGCGTTATGCGTTATGCGTTATGCGTTATGCGTTATGCGTTATGCGTTATGCGTTATGCGTTATGCGTTATGCGTTATGCGTTATGCGTTATGCGTTATGCGTTATGCGTTATGCGTTATGCGTTATGCGTTATGCGTTATGCGTTATGCGTTATGCGTTATGCGTTATGCGTTATGCGTTATGCGTTATGCCTTATGCGTTATGCGTTATGCGTTATGCGTTATGCGTTATGCGTTATGCGTTATGCGTTATGCGTTATGCGTTATGCGTTATGCGTTATGCCTTATGCGTTATGCGTTATGCGTTATGCGTTATGCGTTATGCGTTATGCGTTATGCGTTATGCGTTATGCGTTATGCGTTATGCGTTATGCGTTATGCGTTATGCGTTATGCGTTATGCGTTATGCGTTATGCGTTATGCGTTATGCGTTATGCGTTATGCGTTATGCGTTATGCGTTATGCGTTATGCGTTATGCGTTATGCGTTATGCGTTATGCGTTATGCGTTTTGCGTCATGACTTTTGCATTATGACTTTTGCATTATGCGTTATGCGATATGCGCTATATGTTATGGGTTATGGGCTATGCTTTATGCGTTATGCGTTATGCGTTATGCGTTATGCGTTATGCGTTATGCGTTATGCGTTATGCGTTATGCGTTATGCGTTATGCGTTATGCGTTATGCGTTATGCGTTATGCGTTATGCGTTATGCGTTATGCGTTATGCGTTATGCGTTATGCGTTATGCGTTATGCGTTATGCGTTATGCGTTATGCGTTATGCGTTATGCGTTATGCGTTATGCGTTATGCGCTATGCGTTATGCGTTATGCCTTATGCGTTATGCGATTTGCGTTATGCGTTATGCGTTATGCGTTATGCGTTATGCGTTATTCGTTATGCGTTATGCGTTATGCGTTATGCGTTATGCGTTATGCGTTATGCGTTATGCGTTATGCGTTATGCGTTATGCGTTATGCGTTATGCGTTATGCGTTATGCGTTATGCGTTATGCGTTATGCGTTATGCGTTATGCGTTATGCGTTATGCGTTATGCGTTATGCGTTATGCGTTATGCGTTATGCGTTATGCGTTATGCGTTATGCGTTATGCGTTATGCGTTATGCGTTATGCGTTATGCGTTATGCGTTTAGCGTTATGCGTTATGCGTTATGCGTTATGCGTTATGCGTTATGCGTTATGCGTTATGCGTTATGCGTTATGCGTTATGCGTTATGCGTTATGCGTTATGCGTTATGCGTTATGCGTTATGCGTTTTGCGTCATGACTTTTGCATTATGACTTTTGCATTATGCGTTATGCGATATGCGCTATATGTTATGGGTTATGGGCTATGCTTTATGCGTTATGCGTTATGCGTTATGCGTTATGCGTTATGCGTTATGCGTTATGCGTTATGCGTTATGCGTTATGCGTTATGCGTTATGCGTTATGCGTTATGCGTTATGCGTTATGCGTTATGCGTTATGCGTTATGCGTTATGCGTTATGCGCTATGCGTTATGCGTTATGCCTTATGCGTTATGCGATTTGCGTTATGCGTTATGCGTTATGCGTTATGCGTTATGCGTTATTCGTTATGCGTTATGCGTTATGCGTTATGCGTTATGCGTTATGCGTTATGCGTTATGCGTTATGCGTTATGCGTTATGCGTTATGCGTTATGCGTTATGCGTTATGCGTTATGCGTTATGCGTTATGCGTTATGCGTTATGCGTTATGCGTTATGCGTTATGCGTTTTGCGTCATGACTTTTGCATTATGACTTTTGCATTATGCGTTATGCGATATGCGCTATATGTTATGGGTTATGGGCTATGCTTTATGCGTTATGCGTTATGCGTTATGCGTTATGCGTTATGCGTTATGCGTTATGCGTTATGCGTTATGCCCTATGCGTTATGCGTTATGCGTTTTGCGTCATGACTTTTGCATTATGACTTTTGCATTAAGCGTTATGCGATATGCGCTATATGTTATGGGTTATGGGCTATGCTTTATGCGTTATGCGTTATGCGTTATGCGTTATGCGTTATGCGTTATGCGTTATGCGTTATGCGTTATGCGTTATGCGTTATGCGTTATGCGTTATGCGTTATGCGTTATGCGTTATGCGTTATGCGTTATGCGTTATGCGTTATGCGTTATGCGTTATGCGTTATGCGTTATGCGTTATTCGTTATACGTTATGCGTTATGCGTCATGCGTTATGCGTTATGCGATATGCGTTATGCGTTATGCGTTATGCGTTATGCGTTATGCGTTATGCGTTATGCGTTATGCGTTATGCGTTATGCGCTATGCGTTATGCGTTATGCGTTATGCGTTATGCGATTTGCGTTATGCGTTATGCGTTATGCGTTATGCGTTATGCGTTATGCGTTATTCGTTATGCGTTATGCGTTATGCGTTATGCGTTATGCGTTATGCGTTATGCGTTATGCGTTATGCGTTATGCGTTATGCGTTATGCGTTATGCGTTATGCGTTATGCGTTATGCGTTATGCGTTATGCGTTATGCGTTATGCGTTATGCGTTATGCGTTATGCGTTATGCGTTATGCGTTATGCGTTATGCGTTATGCGTTATGCGTTATGCGTTATGCGTTATGCGTTATGCGTTTTGCGTCATGACTTTTGCATTATGACTTTTGCATTATGCGTTATGCGATATGCGCTATATGTTATGGGTTATGGGCTATGCTTTATGCGTTATGCGTTATGCGTTATGCGTTATGCGTTATGCGTTATGCGTTATGCGTTATGCCCTATGCGTTATGCGTTATGCGTTTTGCGTCATGACTTTTGCATTATGACTTTTGCATTAAGCGTTATGCGATATGCGCTATATGTTATGGGTTATGGGCTATGCTTTATGCGTTATGCGTTATGCGTTATGCGTTATGCGTTATGCGTTATGCGTTATGCGTTATGCGTTATGCGTTATGCGTTATGCGTTATGCGTTATGCGTTATGCGTTATGCGTTATGCGTTATGCGTTATGCGTTATGCGTTATGCGTTATGCGTTATGCGTTATGCGTTATGCGTTATGCGTTATGCGTTATGCGTTATGCGTTATGCGTTATGCGTTATGCGTTATGCGTTATGCGTTATGCGTTATGCGTTATGCGTTATGCGTTATGCGTTATGCATTATGCGTTACGCGTTATGCGTTATGCGTTTTGCGTCATGACTTTTGCATTATGACTTTTGCATTATGCGTTATGCGTTATGCGTTATGCGTTATGCGTTATGGGTTATGCGTTATGCGTTATGCGTTATGCGTTATGCGTTATGCGTGATGCGTTATGCGTTATGCGTTATGCGTTATGCGTTATGCGATTTGCGTTATGCGTTATGCGTTATGCGTTATGCGTTATGCGTTATGCGTTATGCGTTATGCGTTATGCGTTATGCGTTATGCGTTATGCGTTATGCGTTATGCGTTATGCGTTATGCGTTATGGGTTTGCGTTATGCGTTATGCGTTATGCGTTATGCGTTATGCGTTATGCGTTATGCGTTATGCGCTATGCGTTATGCGTTATGCGTTATGCGTTATGCGATTTGCGTTATGCGTTATGCGTTATGCGTTATGCGTTATGCGTTATTCGTTATGCGTTATGCGTTATGCGTTATGCGTTATGCGTTATGCGTTATGCGTTATGCGTTATGCGTTATGCGTTATGCGTTATGCGTTATGCGTTATGCGTTATGCGTTATGCGTTATGCGTTATGCGTTATGCGTTATGCGTTATGCGTTATGCGTTATGCGATATGCGTTATGCGTTATGGGTTATGCGTTTTGCGTCATGACTTTTGCATTATGACTTTTGCATTATGCGTTATGCGATATGCGCTATATGTTATGGGTTATGGGCTATGCTTTATGCGTTATGCGTCATGCGTTATGCGTTATGCGATAAGCGTTATGCGTTATGCGTTATGCGTTATGGGTTATGCGTTATGCGTTATGCGTTATGCGTGATGCGTTATGCGTTATGCGTTATGCGTTATGCGTTATGCGTTATGCGTTATGCGTTATGCGTTATGCGTTATGCGTTATGCGTTATGCGTTATGCGTGATGCGTTATGCGTTATGCGTTATGCGTTATGCGTTATGCGTTATGCGTTATGCGTTATGCGTTATGCGTTATGCGTTATGCGTTATGCGTTATGCGTTATGCGTTATGCGTTATGCGTTATGCGTTATGCGTTATGCGTTATGCGTTATGCGTTATGCGTTATGCGTTATGCGTTATGCGTTATGCGTTATGCGTTATGCGTTATGCGTTATGCGTTATGCGTTATGCGTTATGCGTTATGCGTTATGCGTTATGCGTTATGCGTTATGCGTTATGCGTTATGCGTTATGCGTTATGCGTTATGCGTTATGCGTTATGCGTTATGCGTTATGCGTTATGCGTTATGCGTTATGCGTTATGCATTATGCGTTACGCGTTATGCGTTATGCGTTTTGCGTCATGACTTTTGCATTATGACTTTTGCATTATGCGTTATGCGATATGCGCTATATGTTATGGGTTATGGGCTATGCTTTATGCGTTATGCGTTATGCGTTATGCGTTATGCGTGATGCGTTATGCGTTATGCGTTATGCGTTATGCGTTATGCGTTATGCGTTATGCGATTTGCGTTATGCGTTATGCGTTATGCGTTATGCGTTATGTGTTATGCGTTATGCGTTATGCGTTATGCGTTATGCGTTATGCGTTATGCGTTATGCGTTATGCGTTATGCGTTATGCGTTATGCGTTATGCGTTATGCGTTATGCGTTATGCGTTATGCATTATGCGTTACGCGTTATGCGTTATGCGTTTTGCGTCATGACTTTTGCATTATGACTTTTGCATTATGCGTTATGCGATATGCGCTATATGTTATGGGTTATGGGCTATGCTTTATGCGTTATGCGTTATGCGTTATGCGTTATGCGTGATGCGTTATGCGTTATGCGTTATGCGTTATGCGTTATGCGTTATGCGTTATGCGATTTGCGTTATGCGTTATGCGTTATGCGTTATGCGTTATGCGTTATGCGTTATGCGTTATGCGTTATGCGTTATGCGTTATGCGTTATGCGTTATGCGTTATGCGTTATGCGTTATGCGTTATGCGTTATGCGTTATGCGTTATGCGTTATGCGTTATGCGTTATGCGTTATGCGTTATGCGTTATGCGTTATGCGTTATGCGTTATGCGTTATGCGTTATGCGTTATGCGTTATGCGTTATGCCTTATGCGTTATGCGTTATGCGTTATGCGTTATGCGTTATGCGTTATGCGTTATGCGTTATGCGTTATGCGTTATGCGTTATGCGTTATGCGTTATGCGTTATGCGTTATGCGTTATGCGTTATGCGTTATGCGTTATGCGTTATGCGTTATGCGTTATGCGTTATGCGTTATGCGTTATGCGTTATGCGTTATGCGTTATGCGATTTGCGTTATGCGTTATGCGTTATGCGTTATGCGTTATGCGTTATGCGTTATGCGTTATGCGTTATGCGTTATGCGTTATGCGTTATGCGTTATGCGTTATGCGTTATGCGTTATGCGTTATGCGTTATGCGTTATGCGTTATGCGTTATGCGTTATGCGTTATGCGTTATGCGTTATGCGTTATGCGTTATGCGTTATGCGTTATGCGTTATGCGTTATGCGTTATGCGTTATGCGTTATGCGTTATGCGTTATGCGTTATGCGTTATGCGTTATGCGTTATGCGTTATGCGTTATGCGTTATTCGTTATACGTTATGCGTTATGCGTCATGCGTTATGCGTTATGCGATATGCGTTATGCGTTATGCGTTATGCGTTATGCGTTATGCGTTATGCGTTATGCGTTATGCGTTATGCGTTATGCGCTATGCGTTATGCGTTATGCGTTATGCGTTATGCGATTTGCGTTATGCGTTATGCGTTATGCGTTATGCGTTATGCGTTATTCGTTATGCGTTATGCGTTATGCGTTATGCGTTATGCGTTATGCGTTATGCGTTATGCGTTATGCGTTATGCGTTATGCGTTATGCGTTATGCGTTATGCGTTATGCGTTATGCGTTATGCGTTATGCGTTATGCGTTATGCGTTATGCGTTATGCGTTATGCGTTATGCGTTATGCGTTATGCGTTATGCGTTATGCGTTATGCGTTATGCGTTATGCGTTATGCGTTTTGCGTCATGACTTTTGCATTATGACTTTTGCATTATGCGTTATGCGATATGCGCTATATGTTATGGGTTATGGGCTATGCTTTATGCGTTATGCGTTATGCGTTATGCGTTATGCGTTATGCGTTATGCGTTATGCCCTATGCGTTATGCGTTATGCGTTTTGCGTCATGACTTTTGCATTATGACTTTTGCATTAAGCGTTATGCGATATGCGCTATATGTTATGGGTTATGGGCTATGCTTTATGCGTTATGCGTTATGCGTTATGCGTTATGCGTTATGCGTTATGCGTTATGCGTTATGCGTTATGCGTTATGCGTTATGCGTTATGCGTTATGCGTTATGCGTTATGCGTTATGCGTTATGCGTTATGCGTTATGCGTTATGCGTTATGCGTTATGCGTTATGCGTTATGCGTTATGCGTTATGCGTTATGCGTTATGCGTTATGCGTTATGCGTTATGCGTTATGCGTTATGCGTTATGCGTTATGCGTTATGCGTTATGCATTATGCGTTACGCGTTATGCGTTATGCGTTTTGCGTCATGACTTTTGCATTATGACTTTTGCATTATGCGTTATGCGTTATGCGTTATGCGTTATGCGTTATGGGTTATGCGTTATGCGTTATGCGTTATGCGTTATGCGTTATGCGTGATGCGTTATGCGTTATGCGTTATGCGTTATGCGTTATGCGATTTGCGTTATGCGTTATGCGTTATGCGTTATGCGTTATGCGTTATGCGTTATGCGTTATGCGTTATGCGTTATGCGTTATGCGTTATGCGTTATGCGTTATGCGTTATGCGTTATGCGTTATGCGTTATGCGTTATGGGTTTGCGTTATGCGTTATGCGTTATGCGTTATGCGTTATGCGTTATGCGTTATGCGTTATGCGCTATGCGTTATGCGTTATGCGTTATGCGTTATGCGATTTGCGTTATGCGTTATGCGTTATGCGTTATGCGTTATTCGTTATGCGTTATGCGTTATGCGTTATGCGTTATGCGTTATGCGTTATGCGTTATGCGTTATGCGTTATGCGTTATGCGTTATGCGTTATGCGTTATGCGTTATGCGTTATGCGTTATGCGTTATGCGTTATGCGTTATGCGTTATGCGTTATGCGTTATGCGTTATGCGTTATGCGTTATGCGATATGCGTTATGCGTTATGGGTTATGCGTTTTGCGTCATGACTTTTGCATTATGACTTTTGCATTATGCGTTATGCGATATGCGCTATATGTTATGGGTTATGGGCTATGCTTTATGCGTTATGCGTCATGCGTTATGCGTTATGCGATAAGCGTTATGCGTTATGCGTTATGCGTTATGGGTTATGCGTTATGCGTTATGCGTTATGCGTGATGCGTTATGCGTTATGCGTTATGCGTTATGCGTTATGCGTTATGCGTTATGCGTTATGCGTTATGCGTTATGCGTTATGCGTTATGCGTTATGCGTGATGCGTTATGCGTTATGCGTTATGCGTTATGCGTTATGCGTTATGCGTTATGCGTTATGCGTTATGCGTTATGCGTTATGCGTTATGCGGTATGCGTTATGCGTTATGCGTTATGCGTTATGCGTTATGCGTTATGCGTTATGCGTTATGCGTTATGCGTTATGCGTTATGCGTTATGCGTTATGCGTTATGCGTTATGCGTTATGCGTTATGCGTTATGCGTTATGCGTTATGCGTTATGCGTTATGCGTTATGCGTTATGCGTTATGCGTTATGCGTTATGCGTTATGCGTTATGCGTTATGCGTTATGCGTTATGCGTTATGCGTTATGCGTTATGCGTTATGCGTTATGCGTTATGCGTTATGCGTTATGCGTTATGCGTTATGCGTTATGCGTTATGCATTATGCGTTACGCGTTATGCGTTATGCGTTTTGCGTCATGACTTTTGCATTATGACTTTTGCATTATGCGTTATGCGATATGCGCTATATGTTATGGGTTATGGGCTATGCTTTATGCGTTATGCGTTATGCGTTATGCGTTATGCGTGATGCGTTATGCGTTATGCGTTATGCGTTATGCGTTATGCGTTATGCGTTATGCGATTTGCGTTATGCGTTATGCGTTATGCGTTATGCGTTATGTGTTATGCGTTATGCGTTATGCGTTATGCGTTATGCGTTATGCGTTATGCGTTATGCGTTATGCGTTATGCGTTATGCGTTATGCGTTATGCGTTATGCGTTATGCGTTATGCGTTATGCATTATGCGTTACGCGTTATGCGTTATGCGTTTTGCGTCATGACTTTTGCATTATGACTTTTGCATTATGCGTTATGCGATATGCGCTATATGTTATGGGTTATGGGCTATGCTTTATGCGTTATGCGTTATGCGTTATGCGTTATGCGTGATGCGTTATGCGTTATGCGTTATGCGTTATGCGTTATGCGTTATGCGTTATACGATTTGCGTTATGCGTTATGCGTTATGCGTTATGCGTTATGCGTTATGCGTTATGCGTTATGCGTTATGCGTTATGCGTTATGCGTTATGCGTTATGCGTTATGCGTTATGCGTTATGCGTTATGCGTTATGCGTTATGCGTTATGCGTTATGCGTTATGCGTTATGCGTTATGCGTTATGCGTTATGCGTTATGCGTTATGCGTTATGCGTTATGCGTTATGCGTTATGCGTTATGCGTTATGCGTTATGCGTTATGCGTTATGCGTTATGCGTTATGCGTTATGCGTTATGCGTTATGCGTTATGCGTTATGCGTTATGCGTTATGCGTTATGCGTTATGCGTTATGCGTTATGCGTTATGCGTTATGCGTTATGCGTTATGCGTTATGCGTTATGCGTTATGCGTTATGCGTTATGCGTTATGCGTTATGCGTTATGCGTTATGCGTTATGCGATTTGCGTTATGCGTTATGCGTTATGCGTTATGCGTTATGCGTTATGCGTTATGCGTTATGCGTTATGCGTTATGCGTTATGCGTTATGCGTTATGCGTTATGCGTTATGCGTTATGCGTTATGCGTTATGCGTTATGCGTTATGCGTTATGCGTTATGCGTTATGCGTTATGCGTTATGCGTTATGCGTTATGCGTTATGCGTTATGCGTTATGCGTTATGCGTTATGCGTTATGCGTTATGCGTTATGCGTTATGCGTTATGCGTTATGCGTTATGCGTTATGCGTTATGCGTTATGCGTTATGCGTTATGCGTTATGCGTTATGCGTTATGCGTTATGCGTTATGCGTTATGCGTTATGCGTTATGCGTTATGCGTTATGCGTTATGCGTTATGCGTTATGCGTTATGCGTTATGCGTTATGCGTTATGCGTTATGCGTTATGCGTTATGCGTTATGCGTTATGCGTTATGCGTTATGCGTTATGCGTTATGCGTTATGCGTTATGCGTTATGCGTTATGCGTTATGCGTTATGCGTTATGCGTTATGCGTTATGCGTTATGCGTTATGCGTTATGCGTTATGCGTTATGCGTTATGCGTTATGCGTTATGCGTTATGCGTTATGCGTTATGCGTTATGCGTTATGCGTTATGCGTTATGCGTTTTGCGTCATGACTTTTGCATTATGACTTTTGCATTATGCGTTATGCGATATGCGCTATATGTTATGGGGTATGGGCTATGCTTTATGCGTTATGCGTTTTGCGTTATGCGTTATGCGTTATGCGTTATGCGTTATGCGTTATGCGTTATGCGTTATGCGTTATGCGTTATGCGTTATGCGTTATGCGTTATGCGTTATGCGTTATGCGTTATGCGTTATGCGTTATGCGTTATGCGTTATGCGTTATGCGTTATGCGTTATGCGTTATGCGTTATGCGTTATGCGTTATGCGTTATGCGTTATGCGTTATGCGTTATGCGTTATGCGTTATGCGTTATGCGTTATGCGTTATGCGTTATGCGTTATGCGTTATGCGTTATGCGTTATGCGTTATGCGTTATGCGTTATGCGTTATGCGTTATGCGTTATGCGTTATGCGTTATGCGTTATGCGTTTTGCGTCATGACTTTTGCATTATGACTTTTGCATTATGCGTTATGCGATATGCGCTATATGTTATGGGTTATGGGCTATGCTTTATGCGTTATGCGTTATGCGTTATGCGTTATGCGTTATGCGTTATGCGTTATGCGTTATGCGTTATGCGTTATGCGTTATGCGTTATGCGTTATGCGTTATGCGTTATGCGTTATGCGTTATGCGTTATGCGTTATGCGTTATGCGTTATGCGTTATGCGTTATGCGTTATGCGTTATGCGTTTTGCGTCATGACTTTTGCATTATGACTTTTGCATTATGCGTTATGCGATATGCGTTATGCGTTATGCGTTATGCGTTATGCGTTATGCGTTATGCGTTATGCGTTATGCGTTATGCGTTATGCGTTATGCGTTATGCGTTATGCGTTATGCGTTATGCGTTATGCGTTATGCGTTATGCGTTATGCGTTATGCGTTATGCGTTATGCGTTATGCGTTATGCGTTATGCGTTATGCGTTATGCGTTATGCGTTATGCGTTATGCGTTATGCGTTATGCGTTATGCGTTATGCGTTATGCGTTATGCGTTATGCGTTATGCGTTATGCGTTATGCGTTATGCGTTATGCGTTATGCGTTATGCGTTATGCGTTATGCGTTATGCGTTATGCGTTATGCGTTATGCGTTATGCGTTATGCGTTATGCGTTTTGCGTCATGACTTTTGCATTATGACTTTTGCATTATGCGTTATGCGATATGCGCTATATGTTATGGGGTATGGGCTATGCTTTATGCGTTATGCGTTTTGCGTTATGCGTTATGCGTTATGCGTTATGCGTTATGCGTTATGCGTTATGCGTTATGCGTTATGCGTTATGCGTTATGCGTTATGCGTTATGCGTTATGCGTTATGCGTTATGCGTTATGCGTTATGCGTTATGCGTTATGCGTTATGCGTTATGCGTTATGCGTTATGCGTTATGCGTTATGCGTTATGCGTTATGCGTTATGCGTTATGCGTTATGCGTTATGCGTTATGCGTTATGCGTTATGCGTTATGCGTTATGCGTTATGCGTTATGCGTTATGCGTTATGCGTTATGCGTTATGCGTTATGCGTTATGCGTTATGCGTTATGCGTTATGCGTTATGCGTTATGCGTTATGCGTTATGCGTTATGCGTTATGCGTTATGCGTTATGCGTTTTGCGTCATGACTTTTGCATTATGACTTTTGCATTATGCGTTATGCGATATGCGCTATATGTTATGGGTTATGGGCTATGCTTTATGCGTTATGCGTTATGCGTTATGCGTTATGCGTTATGCGTTATGCGTTATGCGTTATGCGTTATGCGTTATGCGTTATGCGTTATGCGTTATGCGTTATGCGTTTTGCGTCATGACTTTTGCATTATGACTTTTGCATTATGCGTTATGCGATATGCGCTATATGTTATGGGGTATGGGCTATGCTTTATGCGTTATGCGTTTTGCGTTATGCGTTATGCGTTATGCGTTATGCGTTATGCGTTATGCGTTATGCGTTATGCGTTATGCGTTATGCGTTATGCGTTATGCGTTATGCGTTATGCGTTATGCGTTATGCGTTATGCGTTATGCGTTATGCGTCATGACTTTTGCATTATGACTTTTGCATTATGCGTTATGCGATATGGGCTATATGTTATGGGTTATGGGCTATGCTTTATGCGTTATGCGTTATGCGTTATGCGTTATGCGTTATGCGTTATGCGTTATGCGTTATGCGTTATGCGTTATGCGTTATGCGTTATGCGTTATGCGTTATGCGTTATGCGTTATGCGTTATGCGTTATGCGTTATGCGTTATGCGTTATGCGTTATGCGTTATGCGTTATGCGTTATGCGTTATGCGTTATGCGTTATGCGTTATGCGTTATGCGTTATGCGTTATGCGTTATGCGTTATGCGTTATGCGTTATGCGTTATGCGCTATGCGTTATGCGTTATGCCTTATGCGTTATGCGATTTGCGTTATGCGTTATGCGTTATGCGTTATGCGTTATGCGTTATTCGTTATGCGTTATGCGTTATGCGTTATGCGTTATGCGTTATGCGTTATGCGTTATGCGTTATGCGTTATGCGTTATGCGTTATGCGTTATGCGTTATGCGTTATGCGTTATGCGTTATGCGTTATGCGTTATGCGTTATGCGTTATGCGTTATGCGTTATGCGTTATGCGTTATGCGTTATGCGTTATGCGTTATACGTTATGCGTTATGCGTCATGCGTTATGCGTTATGCGATATGCGTTATGCGTTATGCGTTATGCGTTATGCGTTATGCGTTATGCGTTATGCGTTATGCGTTATGCGTTATGCGCTATGCGTTATGCGTTATGCGTTATGCGTTATGCGATTTGCGTTATGCGTTATGCGTTATGCGTTATGCGTTATGCGTTATTCGTTATGCGTTATGCGTTATGCGTTATGCGTTATGCGTTATGCGTTATGCGTTATGCGTTATGCGTTATGCGTTATGCGTTATGCGTTATGCGTTATGCGTTATGCGTTATGCGTTATGCGTTATGCGTTATGCGTTATGCGTTATGCGTTATGCGTTATGCGTTATGCGTTATGCGTTATGCGTTATGCGTTTTGCGTCATGACTTTTGCATTATGACTTTTGCATTATGCGTTATGCGATATGCGCTATATGTTATGGGTTATGGGCTATGCTTTATGCGTTATGCGTTATGCGTTATGCGTTATGCGTTATGCGTTATGCGTTATGCGTTATGCGTTATGCCCTATGCGTTATGCGTTATGCGTTTTGCGTCATGACTTTTGCATTATGACTTTTGCATTAAGCGTTATGCGATATGCGCTATATGTTATGGGTTATGGGCTATGCTTTATGCGTTATGCGTTATGCGTTATGCGTTATGCGTTATGCGTTATGCGTTATGCGTTTTGCGTCATGACTTTTGCATTATGACTTTTGCATTATGCGTTATGCGATATGCGCTATATGTTATGGGTTATGGGCTATGCTTTATGCGTTATGCGTTATGCGTTATGCGTTATGCGTTATGCGTTATGCCCTATGCGTTATGCGTTATGCGTTTTGCGTCATGACTTTTGCATTATGACTTTTGCATTAAGCGTTATGCGATATGCGCTATATGTTATGGGTTATGGGCTATGCTTTATGCGTTATGCGTTATGCGTTATGCGTTATGCGTTATGCGTTATGCGTTATGCGTTATGCGTTATGCGTTATGCGTTATGCGTTATGCGTTATGCGTTATGCGTTATGCGTTATGCGTTATGCGTTATGCGTTATGCGTTATGCGTTATGCGTTATGCGTTATGCATTATGCGTTACGCGTTATGCGTTATGCGTTTTGCGTCATGACTTTTGCATTATGACTTTTGCATTATGCGTTATGCGTTATGCGTTATGCGTTATGCGTTATGGGTTATGCGTTATGCGTTATGCGTTATGCGTTATGCGTTATGCGTGATGCGTTATGCGTTATGCGTTATGCGTTATGCGTTATGCGATTTGCGTTATGCGTTATGCGTTATGCGTTATGCGTTATGCGTTATGCGTTATGCGTTATGCGTTATGCGTTATGCGTTATGCGTTATGCGTTATGCGTTATGCGTTATGCGTTATGCGTTATGCGTTATGCGTTATGCGTTATGCGTTATGCGTTATGCGTTATGCGTTATGCGTTATGCGTTATGCGTTTTGCGTCATGACTTTTGCATTATGACTTTTGCATTATGCGTTATGCGATATGCGCTATATGTTATGGGTTATGGGCTATGCTTTATGCGTTATGCGTTATGCGTTATGCGTTATGCGTTATGCGTTATGCGTTATGCGTTATGCGTTATGCGTTATGCGTTATGCCCTATGCGTTATGCGTTATGCGTTTTGCGTCATGACTTTTGCATTATGACTTTTGCATTAAGCGTTATGCGATATGCGCTATATGTTATGGGTTATGGGCTATGCTTTATGCGTTATGCGTTATGCGTTATGCGTTATGCGTTATGCGTTATGCGTTATGCGTTATGCGTTATGCGTTATGCGTTATGCGTTATGCGTTATGCGTTATGCGTTATGCGTTATGCGTTATGCGTTATGCGTTATGCGTTATGCATTATGCGTTACGCGTTATGCGTTATGCGTTTTGCGTCATGACTTTTGCATTATGACTTTTGCATTATGCGTTATGCGTTATGCGTTATGCGTTATGCGTTATGGGTTATGCGTTATGCGTTATGCGTTATGCGTTATGCGTTATGCGTGATGCGTTATGCGTTATGCGTTATGCGTTATGCGTTATGCGATTTGCGTTATGCGTTATGCGTTATGCGTTATGCGTTATGCGTTATGCGTTATGCGTTATGCGTTATGCGTTATGCGTTATGCGTTATGCGTTATGCGTTATGCGTTATGCGTTATGCGTTATGCGTTATGCGTTATGCGTTATGCGTTATGCGTTATGCGTTATGCGTTATGCGTTATGCGTTATGCGTTATGCGTTATGCGTTATGCGTTATGCGTTATGCGTTATGCGTTATGCGTTATGCGTTTTGCGTCATGACTTTTGCATTATGACTTTTGCATTATGCGTTATGCGATATGCGCTATATGTTATGGGTTATGGGCTATGCTTTATGCGTTATGCGTTATGCGTTATGCGTTATGCGTTATGCGTTATGCGTTATGCGTTATGCGTTATGCCCTATGCGTTATGCGTTATGCGTTTTGCGTCATGACTTTTGCATTATGACTTTTGCATTAAGCGTTATGCGATATGCGCTATATGTTATGGGTTATGGGCTATGCTTTATGCGTTATGCGTTATGCGTTATGCGTTATGCGTTATGCGTTATGCGTTATGCGTTTTGCGTCATGACTTTTGCATTATGACTTTTGCATTATGCGTTATGCGATATGCGCTATATGTTATGGGTTATGGGCTATGCTTTATGCGTTATGCGTTATGCGTTATGCGTTATGCGTTATGCGTTATGCCCTATGCGTTATGCGTTATGCGTTTTGCGTCATGACTTTTGCATTATGACTTTTGCATTAAGCGTTATGCGATATGCGCTATATGTTATGGGTTATGGGCTATGCTTTATGCGTTATGCGTTATGCGTTATGCGTTATGCGTTATGCGTTATGCGTTATGCGTTATGCGTTATGCGTTATGCGTTATGCGTTATGCGTTATGCGTTATGCGTTATGCGTTATGCGTTATGCGTTATGCGTTATGCGTTATGCGTTATGCGTTATGCGTTATGCATTATGCGTTACGCGTTATGCGTTATGCGTTTTGCGTCATGACTTTTGCATTATGACTTTTGCATTATGCGTTATGCGTTATGCGTTATGCGTTATGCGTTATGGGTTATGCGTTATGCGTTATGCGTTATGCGTTATGCGTTATGCGTGATGCGTTATGCGTTATGCGTTATGCGTTATGCGTTATGCGATTTGCGTTATGCGTTATGCGTTATGCGTTATGCGTTATGCGTTATGCGTTATGCGTTATGCGTTATGCGTTATGCGTTATGCGTTATGCGTTATGCGTTATGCGTTATGCGTTATGCGTTATGCGTTATGCGTTATGCGTTATGCGTTATGCGTTATGCGTTATGCGTTATGCGTTATGCGTTTTGCGTCATGACTTTTGCATTATGACTTTTGCATTATGCGTTATGCGATATGCGCTATATGTTATGGGTTATGGGCTATGCTTTATGCGTTATGCGTTATGCGTTATGCGTTATGCGTTATGCGTTATGCGTTATGCGTTATGCGTTATGCGTTATGCGTTATGCCCTATGCGTTATGCGTTATGCGTTTTGCGTCATGAATTTTGCATTATGACTTTTGCATTAAGCGTTATGCGATATGCGCTATATGTTATGGGTTATGGGCTATGCTTTATGCGTTATGCGTTATGCGTTATGCGTTATGCGTTATGCGTTATGCGTTATGCGTTATGCGTTATGCGTTATGCGTTATGCGTTATGCGTTATGCGTTATGCGTTATGCGCTATGCGTTATGCGTTATGCGTTATGCGTTATGCGATTTGCGTTATGCGTTATGCGTTATGCGTAATGCGTTATGCGTTATTCGTTATGCGTTATGCGTTATGCGTTATGCGTTATGCGTTATGCGTTATGCGTTATGCGTTATGCGTTATGCGTTATGCGTTATGCGTTATGCGTTATGCGTTATGCGTTATGCGTTATGCGTTATGCGTTATGCGTTATGCGTTATGCGTTATGCGTTATGCGTTATGCGTTATGCGTTTTGCGTCATGACTTTTGCATTATGACTTTTGCATTATGCGTTATGCGATATGCGCTATATGTTATGGGTTATGGGCTATGCTTTATGCGTTATGCGTTATGCGTTATGCGTTATGCGTTATGCGTTATGCGTTATGCGTTATGCGTTATGCGTTATGCCCTATGCGTTATGCGTTATGCGTTTTGCGTCATGAATTTTGCATTATGACTTTTGCATTAAGCGTTATGCGATATGCGCTATATGTTATGGGTTATGGGCTATGCTTTATGCGTTATGCGTTATGCGTTATGCGTTATGCGTTATGCGTTATGCGTTATGCGTTATGCGTTATGCGTTATGCGTTATGCGTTATGCGTTATGCGTTATGCGTTATGCGCTATGCGTTATGCGTTATGCGTTATGCGTTATGCGATTTGCGTTATGCGTTATGCGTTATGCGTAATGCGTTATGCGTTATTCGTTATGCGTTATGCGTTATGCGTTATGCGTTATGCGTTATGCGTTATGCGTTATGCGTTATGCGTTATGCGTTATGCGTTATGCGTTATGCGTTATGCGTTATGCGTTATGCGTTATGCGTTATGCGTTATGCGTTATGCGTTATGCGTTATGCGTTATGCGTTATGCGTTATGCGTTATGCGTTATGCGTTATGCGTTATGCGTTATGCGTTATGCGTTATGCGTTATGCGTTATGCGTTATGCGTTATGCGTTATGCGTTATGCGTTATGCGTTATGCGTTATGCGTTATGCATTATGCGTTACGCGTTATGCGTTATGCGTTTTGCGTCATGACTTTTGCATTATGACTTTTGCATTATGCGTTATGCGATATGCGCTATATGTTATGGGTTATGGGCTATGCTTTATGCGTTATGCGTTATGCGTTATGCGTTATGCGTGATGCGTTATGCGTTATGCGTTATGCGTTATGCGTTATGCGTTATGCGTTATGCGATTTGCGTTATGCGTTATGCGTTATGCGTTATGCGTTATGCGTTATGCGTTATGCGTTATGCGTTATGCGTTATGCGTTATGCGTTATGCGTTATGCGTTATGCGTTATGCGTTATGCGTTATGCGTTATGCGTTATGCGTTATGCGTTATGCGTTATGCGTTATGCGTTATGCGTTATGCGTTATGCGTTATGCGTTATGCGTTATGCGTTATGCGTTATGCGTTATGCGTTATGCGTTATGCGTTATGCGTTATGCGTTATGCGTTATGCGTTATGCGTTATGCGTTATGCGTTATGCGTTATGCGTTATGCGTTATGCGTTATGCGTTATGCGTTATGCGTTATGCGTTATGCGTTATGCGTTAAGCGTTATGCGTTATGCGTTATGCATTATGCGTTACGCGTTATGCGTTATGCGTTTTGCGTCATGACTTTTGCATTATGACTTTTGCATTATGCGTTATGCGATATGCGCTATATGTTATGGGTTATGGGCTATGCTTTATGCGTTATGCGTTATGCGTTATGCGTTATGCGTGATGCGTTATGCGTTATGCGTTATGCGTTATGCGTTATGCGTTATGCGTTATGCGATTTGCGTTATGCGTTATGCGTTATGCGTTATGCGTTATGCGTTATGCGTTATGCGTTATGCGTTATGCGTTATGCGTTATGCGTTATGCGTTATGCGTTATGCGTTATGCGTTATGCGTTATGCGTTATGCGTTATGCGTTATGCGTTATGCGTTATGCGTTATGCGTTATGCGTTATGCGTTATGCGTTATGCGTTATGCGTTATGCGTTATGCGTTATGCGTTATGCGTTATGCGTTATGCGTTATGCGTTATGCGTTATGCGTTATGCGTTATGCGTTATGCGTTATGCGTTATGCGTTATGCGTTATGCGTTATGCGTTATGCGTTATGCGTTATGCGTTATGCGTTATGCGTTATGCGTTATGCGTTATGCGTTATGCGTTATGCGTTATGCGTTATGCGTTATGCGTTATGCGTTATGCGTTATGCGTTATGCGTTATGCGTTATGCGTTATGCGTTATGCGTTATGCGTTATGCGTTATGCGTTATGCGTTATGCGTTATGCGTTATGCGTTATGCGTTATGCATTATGCGTTACGCGTTATGCGTTATGCGTTTTGCGTCATGACTTTTGCATTATGACTTTTGCATTATGCGTTATGCGATATGCGCTATATGTTATGGGTTATGGGCTATGCTTTATGCGTTATGCGTTATGCGTTATGCGTTATGCGTGATGCGTTATGCGTTATGCGTTATGCGTTATGCGTTATGCGTTATGCGTTATGCGATTTGCGTTATGCGTTATGCGTTATGCGTTATGCGTTATGCGTTATGCGTTATGCGTTATGCGTTATGCGTTATGCGTTATGCGTTATGCGTTATGCGTTATGCGTTATGCGTTATGCGTTATGCGTTATGCGTTATGCGTTATGCGTTATGCGTTATGCGTTATGCGTTATGCGTTATGCGTTATGCGTTATGCGTTATGCGTTATGCGTTATGCGTTATGCGATATGCGTTATGCGTTATGGGTTATGCGTTTTGCGTCATGACTTTTGCATTATGACTTTTGCATTATGCGTTATGCGATATGCGCTATATGTTATGGGTTATGGGCTATGCTTTATGCGTTATGCGTTATGCGTTATGCGTTATGCGTTATGCGTTATGCGTTATGCGTTATGCGTTATGCGTTATGCGTTATGCGTTATGCGTTATGCGTTATGCGTTATGCGTTATGCGTTATGCGTTATGCGTTATGCGTTATGCGTTATGCGTTATGCGTTATGCGTTATGCGTTATGCGTTATGCGTTATGCGTTATGCGTTATGCGTTATGCGTTATGCGTTATGCGTTATGCGTTATGCGTTATGCGTTATGCGTTATGCGTTATGCGTTATGCGTTATGCGTTATGCGTTATGCGTTATGCGTTATGCGTTATGCGTTATGCGTTATGCGTTATGCGTTATGCGTTATGCGTTATGCGTTATGCGTTATGCGTTATGCGTTATGCGTTATGCGTTATGCGTTATGCGTTATGCGTTATGCGTTATGCGTTATGCGTTATGCGTTATGCGTTATGCGTTATGCGTTATGCGTTATGCGTTATGCGTTATGCGTTATGCGTTATGCGTTATGCGTTATGCGTTATGCGTTATGCGTTATGCGTTATGCGTTATGCGTTATGCCTTATGCGTTATGCGTTATGCGTTATGCGTTATGCGTTATGCGTTATGCGTTATGCGTTATGCGTTATGCGTTATGCGTTATGCGTTATGCGTTATGCGTTATGCGTTATGCGTTATGCGTTATGCGTTATGCGTTATGCGTTATGCGTTATGCGTTATGCGTTATGCGTTATGCGTTATGCGTTATGCGTTATGCGTTATGCGTTATGCGTTATGCGTTATGCGTTATGCGTTATGCGTTATGCGTTATGCGTTATGCGTTATGCCTTATGCGTTATGCGTTATGCGTTATGCGTTATGCGTTATGCGTTATGCGTTATGCGTTATGCGTTATGCGTTATGCGTTATGCGTTATGCGTTATGCGTTATGCGTTATGCGTTATGCGTTATGCGTTATGCGTTATGCGTTATGCGTTATGGGTTATGCGTTATGCGTTATGCGTTATGCGTTATGCGTTATGCGTTATGCGTTATGCGTTATGCGTTATGCGTTATGCGTTATGCGTTATGCGTTATGCGTTATGCGTTATGCGTTATGCGTTATGCGTTATGCGTTATGCGTTTTGCGTCATGACTTTTGCATTATGACTTTTGCATTATGCGTTATGCGATATGCGCTATATGTTATGGGTTATGGGCTATGCTTTATGCGTTATGCGTTATGCGTTATGCGTTATGCGTTATGCGTTATGCGTTATGCGTTATGCGTTATGCGTTATGCGTTATGCGTTATGCGTTATGCGTTATGCGTTATGCGTTATGCGTTATGCGTTATGCGTTATGCGTTATGCGTTATGCGTTATGCGTTATGCGTTATGCGTTATGCGTTATGCGTTATGCATTATGCGTTACGCGTTATGCGTTATGCGTTTTGCGTCATGACTTTTGCATTATGACTTTTGCATTATGCGTTATGCGATATGCGCTATATGTTATGGGTTATGGGCTATGCTTTATGCGTTATGCGTTATGCGTTATGCGTTATGCGTGATGCGTTATGCGTTATGCGTTATGCGTTATGCGTTATGCGTTATGCGTTATGCGTTATGCGTTATGCGTTATGCGTTATGCGTTATGCGTTATGCGTTATGCGTTATGCGTTATGCGTTATGCGTTATGCGTTATGCGTTATGCGTTATGCGTTATGCGTTATGCGTTATGCGTTATGCGTTATGCGTTATGCGTTATGCGTTATGCGTTATGCGTTATGCGTTATGCGTTATGCGTTATGCGTTATGCGTTATGCGTTTTGCGTCATGACTTTTGCATTATGACTTTTGCATTATGCGTTATGCGATATGCGCTATATGTTATGGGTTATGGGCTATGCTTTATGCGTTATGCGTTATGCGTTATGCGTTATGCGTGATGCGTTATGCGTTATGCGTTATGCGTTATGCGTTATGCGTTATGCGTTATGCGTTATGCGTTATGCGTTATGCGTTATGCCTTATGCGTTATGCGTTATGCGTTATGCGTTATGCGTTATGCGTTATGCGTTATGCGTTATGCGTTATGCGTTATGCGTTATGCGTTATGCGTTATGCGTTATGCGTTATGCGTTATGCGTTATGCGTTATGCGTTATGCGTTATGCGTTATGCGTTATGCGTTATGCGTTATGCGTTATGCGTTATGCGTTATGCGTTATGCGTTATGCGTTATGCGTTATGCGTTATGCGTTATGCGTTAT